>NC_142681.1:20127991-20427991 GCF_964200805.1 Pocillopora damicornis | reverse complement strand
GCCAAGTGCATGAGTGTTTACAATCATAACAATTGTCACCTTGAAAAAAGAACCATCAATTTATCTGAAATGGGGGGTAAGGAGGATTTTAGACTTTTCAGCAATGCCCAACTGGCACCTGATCAACTGAGATATCTTCAAATTTTTTTCATGGAGCCTGCATGGGTACTGAGTAGTTCTCTGTTCTCATTAATGAATTCAATTTCCTTTTACATTTGTTCCATTTGCATTAAGATAATCTGGCAAAACCAACAATTTGCATTCCAATTTTTCAAGTCATTTCCATGCCTGAAAAAGTTTAATTTGGGTGTTACTGTTGTATTCATTACACTGTTCCTTTATTTTGTGTTCCATGATCACAGATTGCTTTGTGTCAGTTAATCTACAATGTAGTTGTGTTGGAGAACTTAATTTCAGGAAAAAATAAAGACTTGGTTTTGTTGATAAGATAACAACCATTGACTCATTTGATTGTTCATTCAAGAGGTTCTTTGTTTCATGAAACAGAATAAGCCTATATGGCTATGTACTGTGCCAAGCGGTAATCATCCCACTTAACAAAAATAAACAGTTCTGTTTCAATGACAGACCAATGCCTGAGCATTTTCCCCACTAAATAGAAGCTCTAGTAAGTGTTTGCATTCACTGGCAAGTGAAAAATCAGTGATTTAAATTTTTGAATTTCTGACCTCTTTGGTTTAATCTTTGGTAAGAGAGGAGAAATTTGAATCATGCTTGTTGGTTTTATTCAATCATTATTATATGTACTAACTCAAAACAAAATATCTGATAAATTATGTACACACCTCTATGCATGTACATGACTTTGTATTTATTTTTTGTTCATTCAGGGAAATGTTTAAACAAGCTGACCCACATCAGTTGCAAGTGGGTTTGAATAGGGCTTCAGTTTCACAAGATTTACATTCTGTGATAAAAACTCTCTTCTTGAACAAGTATTACAAACAGTACACGTAGACAATGTTAAAATTAGCTCTTCTGAATAACATCCTTGAATGGAAAGAAAAATACTTCCTTTACTAATTAAACAATTTTTAATCAAGTTGGGTAAAATTTTTGATAACTAGCTAAGTATTTTCACTATGAAATACTTAAGGTCAATCAAAAATATATCATCTGCCATAAACAATATTAATATTTATGATTAAAAACAAACCTTTGGACTATTTACAGTCAACAACTTGTAGAAGCTCACAATTGGGGCTTATCAAAAATGTGCTGAGAGGGAGTCAACCATTAGCGGTAGAATGGCCAAAACAATTAGCTGTTTGGCATAAAAATTGACATATTTTAATTATCAGTTGTAAAAAAAGTCAACTGCAAAAAAAAAAAATTTCTAGTGACAGGTATCATTATCATTAGCCATATATTGGCCAAAATTTTAACCATTAGCCTTAAAAGCCATCACCCCATTGAGACCCTCAGCTAATGGAGATTGTCGTTAAGAACCATTTCAGATTTGAACTACATAGTAAAAAGACCACTAAGCAGTTTAGAGCTGTGTGTGCTGACAAAACATTCCCAATTGCAAACCGTTGCCAGATTTCAGACCTAAAAGGAATAGCTGATTGCAGAAATCTAAAGCAAGTTTCCAATAAACTGGGAACACAGGATTTAGTAGCATATGCTGGTACCCATGTGCTTGCCAATGTAAGGGAGTACACTGGAGAAACTGCAAGCACATTCAAGTCTAGATCATATGGAACAAAATTCCCAGTATAGCTTAAGAATTAATTAGGAATGATGAACCAACTTATGTCCTCTTTGCAAGATATACAAAGTTGGAAGTTCCAGCAGCAATGATTGGATGATGGGAATGTCTCTCAAAATCTACCGTGTAAACTGCACGTGGAAGATCTACAAGCCGGCCAGTAGTCTGTGGATAAGCAAACAATAGAAAAGTCTCAGTACTTATGACTACAATTGACAATACTGGATTCACAGTATTACGAAGATTTTTTAATTGAGTGAGGTGTGACGGAAATTCGGCAACCATGTTTAGATGCTAAAATTGTGTTGTTGTCCCATTTGCAGTGGCAATGTGCTTTCATGTTTGATGTTTGGTGATGCAGCTTTTTTGGAATGGTTGCCCATGACAACACCTTATTTTATGACTGAAACTCTGTCACCAAACTTTTTCATGCCTCACTCATAATCGTAATATGTAGTTTCCTTGCACTATTACATAAATAGAGATTGTACATGTATACAAAGATTTATTTTTATCCACATACAAAACTCTAAATATCTGACCACAAAGCTAAGATAGTTAAGGAAAGTCAGTTGATTGTTAATATCATCAAGTTACTAGGAGACTATAAAATAACCTAAAATAACCAGTACAGTACATATCTGAAGCTGAATGTACAGTATAACAGCACATCTATGTCCTACATGATAAGTTCCTTGATCCACGCATCTCATCATATTGTTATCACTCCCTCCTGCTATGATACTGTCAGGACCTTGCCACTGGACACAATAGAGCTATATAATAACCAACAACAAAAAATTATTCACCAGAGACCCCAACTGAGTCTGTGAGTTCACTTGCAGGCAAACTGTTCATAAATCTTTTTTTTAAGTAATGCTAATTCACAAATGGTTCTTAGGTGGAAAGAGGTCAAATGTTGCTCAGAAGAGTTGATGAAAGTTTGGGTTTTAACCACCTTTTACAAATATCATCAGTAGACCAAGGAATCTTGATGAATTTTGGATGGTATATGATTAAGGTTATAACTTTTACAGCGTGCTGAAAATCTCTTGAACATACCATACTTCCATTGTAATCAGATGGTACATCTTTTATCAGTTTCCCAGAGCCATGATCCCATATTTGAAGAGTTTTGTCTTTTCTCCATGACCCGGTGAGAATTTGCCGATTGGTGCTTGACATGCTCAGTGACTGAATGTCTAGTGCATCACCACAAATATGAGGTCCAAATATTTTCCTGAATACCATGATCATATATTATTAATATTTGACAATTCTTCATGATATCACAAATAGAATTAACTTAAAAACACAGGGTTGCATTTATATTGTTATGAATTTTAAGTTATACCTCACAGAATGTTTGCTATCAACTCTTGTATCCCAAAACTAAAAACCACAAAAGCAGAGAAAAATGATAAGTAAAAAATATACCTTTGAATGCCATCATTGATATTTGAGAGTACAATGTTTCATTAATTGGACGGCAATTTGAACTAGTAAGTGGACATTAATTAGCAGGATTAAGTTATCACAGTCTGAAAAAAGAAGAAACAGCACAAATGCATCTAAACTGTATGATACTTTTAGGCTTGGATTTAGCCAGGTTCTACCCTACCACAGCAATAGTTTGGTTTTACAAAAATTCACCTGTGGCAGGCCTATAAATAACCCTAAGCATGTCCCACTGATATCAGAGGAACCTAAGCCAGAATAATTGAATATACAGGTTATATCAAAGTTCAACGAACCTGGGAAATTAGTTTTCGTCATTCACAACACCCCAATCAAATGACCTTGAAAGCTTAAAAAATTTAAAACTATATCTCTCTTAAGGAGGACCTGCATGATTGTCTAATATGTTTTTGGAGAGGGATGGGGGGTGAGGTTAACTTCCGTTTATTACCTGAACTGTATCATCCCAGCCTCCTGAGAGAAATTCATGATCTTGACCAGGTGTATACTGTACACTGAACACTCGGCTCATGTGGCCATCCATTACTAGGTGGGATGAGCTGTCAAAAAAAAAAAAATCCAAGTGTCTTATTAACATAAACATAACATAGCAACCTTAGCTAATCCTGAATTATCAACTTAACACCTTCTTAACAATTCTTCAGAATTAGACCAGGTGAAGTGTTACATGGTGTGGAAATGTTGTCTCACTTGTTACATAACAATTAGTAGTTATAAAAGTAATGATAACATTAATAACTGTCCTAAAATTAGTGATAATAATGAAAGACAGGTAAATTGAAGAGAATATGATGTCCGCAATAATTGATATACCTTGGCTGCATGGTACAAATGATTTGTCTAGTTCTTTCATCATAAACATTTAGTTTTGTATCTGATCCAGCTGTGACAAATCTATCTCCTGAAGGACTGTAAGCACATGCTAAAATCTGCCTAGAAACTTCTGTTACTGTCACCATACAGGTGCTTGTTGATGTATGCCAGATTTTGACTTTACCATCTGCATCTGCAGTTATAACAGCAAAAAAAAAAAATGAATAAAAAAATGCTTACAATAGAGAAGAACTATTTACTGTCAGAAAATCATTATTATTAGTAAAATACTGCATTTATTATGTATTACTCTGAAGTCTAATCTCAGTCTGATCAAAAGATGGGAAAGTTCCAAGGATGCATTACAAAGCCTTTGTTGGAGGTTTTTTCATGTCAAATTGTAACTAATTACTCTGTGGGTTTTTTCTATTCATCATGAGATGACCAGCATTGCAGTATTGTAAGAACCAAGCCAACTTATTTGAGGTTGTTAACCAAGGTCTTGCCAAGCGTTAAAAGGGAAAAGAAAGAAAAATAACCTTGTGGGTGTGAATGAATCGGGAAAATTGCCACACAAATAATGAACCTGGAATTGCAAAGCTACAAACATTAACTTGGGCAAATGGGCAGAAGGCTTAAAGATGTAATCACTTTCACTCAGCCAGATTGTTCCCCATAATCTACCCTAAATCTGTGGGTACTTTTCATCTAATAGCCTTCATAACACAGACTACTAGAATGTATGTGAGGTGAGGTGCCACCTTTGACACAGTTTATACAATTCTGCAAAAATCAACATCTGCCCCAGGTATGTCCACAATACACAGCTAGAGGGTGTTTATATATTTACCTTAGACATGTAGAAAGCCTTTGTGTTATGGCCTTCTTTTTTTATTTTAACAATTACTGTAATTGCCCTAACTTTTACAGCAGGAGGTAAATGAGGCTTTTTCTCTCAAAGTGCCCCCCTTTTGGGAACTTTCAAGATCTTACAATCTTGTAATCAGAGCCTTAGTGGTGTCAAAGTACAACTTATCTTCATTTAAGATAATACTTTTAAATAATACATAAATCTGCATAAGAATACGGGTAAAATTTAGTATTAAAGATCGACAGACTAAACAAATACGGTGTAATTATCACTCTGGTTATCAATAAATATGGTAGCACCATATTACTTGTAGGATTAACACAAGCTTAAAACCCTGATTGTTTTAACTTTCGCTAATTTTCTAAGACGTCAACTTAAACATATGAATATCGTATAATTAAAACTACAACAGCTGTTAAATGCGGCAGAAGTTCCCTCTTTCTTAAAAAATAAAGTTTGCACCTAACCAACTTACAAGTTGCGAGTAACATATTTCCATAAGTATCACCCTCCAGTGTTGGTCTCCAACGAAGACAGGTCACTGGTAAATGATCATTTAAAGTGTCTTGGTCCGAGAGACTATAGACGCAATGTCCTGTGTCAGGAGCATACACCTAAGACGTGGAAAAATGTACGAAAAATAAAACACTGAACATTTTCGTTACGTACCTTTCGCAAAGGTGGAAGTGTTAACAATTTAACCTACATATGAGCAGATATTAGTTTCGGGAAAAGTAAAAATTGGTGACAAATTCGAAAATTAAAAAAGAGTAAATACTAGTCTTACCTTGGTTACTCCATTAGCTAAACCAACCGCCAGTAAACCGCCTTCGAGATTGAATCGACAACACATCACCTCAGAATTTGCCTCCCTGTTTCAAATAAAAGCAAATTATAATATTTTCAGAATACGAGACAATGCGGCAATAAAAATAGAAGTCCTTCGATCATTATCAAAAGTTTAACAAATATGAGTATTAAGCAACAAGAATTTTTCTCACAGAATGTTCATAATTTTGAGATTTCCCTCAGCAGTTGGAGCCATAACAGGAACGGATTCGATGACCGTATCTCGAGGCGTTGAAAGGGTAGACGGAGGCGTTTGGACCAAATGCATGTCGTTGAAAATGATCTATTAAGTGATTTGTTAGTCCAGGTGTCTTAGTTGTCTAAAATCCCATTGGAACAGGAAAAGAAATAATTTGAACAAACGCTGTCGCGGGACGCAATTCAAAAGTAAATAGAAATTACTTACTGCCTCTGCGCAAGCGTCTTAGCGTCGGTGTTACTGTGGTAACAAAGAATCTATCAAGCTTTCAATATCTGCCCCCTTCCTCTCAGTTTAACTTTACGAATTTTGAAGGAGTTCCAATTAGCATGCACAAATAAATCAGTGGTTTTGTTGAAAAAAATAAAGTTTAAAAAGGTTAGCGCAATTTAAGATTACACGCCGTTGATTCTGTAATCCACTATTCACGGAGGATTTTGATTGTGTCCTGTTAAAGTTTACCTAATCCCCTATAAGGCTCTGCAATATTTTTATGATCCCCCTCATTGGCAGTTCATTGCCTGTCAGTTTTCTATAGTTTCCCCCCTAGACTCCGTTGGCGACGACTGATTCCCCTCCGTTCCTCCCTGAAAACCATGTTACTCCCAAAACTCCCTCGCCCCACCCCCCTTCCCGAGCGATGGATAATGAGTGATCCCTATAAGTCACTCACAGGAGAGACCAAAAGAGAATTTCCCTTACAATAACAATACATTTTCGAGCGGGAAGGTTAGGAGAAGTAAGGAAAATATCAACAAGGAAATAATCTTTAGTTGAACAGCAATTTCTCAGATCTAAACTTTAAGAAATAGTTGACAGACAGTGAGGAGAATTGATTAGTAGATCTTGAGAGAGCGTCAGGAGTACATCCGTGCACGATGGTTCTTGCAAGGAAAATTTTTGTATGTACTATCATAGTGCAGACGGAAGTTTTATGAAGTCAAAGAATTAACTTTAATGTTCTGTTAAATATTTCAGTCTTTCAACACGTTAGATCATTATTTAGCTAAAGCTAAATTGACTGTGTTGGTTTGCTCAAAGAAAGAAGTTTCGTTTACTCTTGATAAAGTTTTGAAGCAGAAAATCTTCTTGTATTCGCGTCGAAATGTTCGATTTAAAGCACCATATATAATAGGATTCAGGGAAGAACTTATTAGTCCGATATCGGTATACATGACGTAGACCTTACGAGGAAGGGACCAGCCATCAGAAGCCATGTCCACAAAATCGATAATAAGTACAGGTGTCCAACAAATTAAATATCCAAGAACAGTCACGAATAAAGTTTGGGTCATTTTGATGTCTTCTGCGGAGACTCTTCGTTCTTTTTCGTGCCTGCTGGAAAATTCCTTTCGCAAATTTCTTGCTCGGTTTCTATTCAAACGAAGATGTTTGAAGACGTTATAATAACAAAAAGAGAGAGTAGCCAGGGAGACACATACACAAATGTAAATAACACATGATTCAAAAGACATTTTTACTTCGTGGAAGCAGAAAAACTTTCCCGGATGAAAAATGTATTTCCTTCCAGAAGCAAGGTAAGGGACAGGGTACATTATAGCTAGGATCCAGACTGACGCGGACATGAGCCGTGCGCGAGACATGGTGAAGAATATCCGGTGATTAATTGGATGAACGACGCGGAAGTATCGATCGACAGACATAAGAGCCATGGTCTGCAGAGAGGCAGCTACCGTTGTTATGACAACAAATCCTTGAAATTGACATACTGCGAAAGTCGAAACCCAACGCCCTCTAATAAGTGATGCTAAAGACGGTGGAGCCCCAAAAGTTGCCATGGCAATGTCTGAAATGGCTAGGGATGCCACAAACAGCCCTGGAACGTTTCTAAGTCTTGGTATTTTGTACACAATGTAGAGAACAACTAGATTTCCAATGAATGCCACCGCAGCAATGGAGGCATAGATCAAAGATTCTACAATAACCTGAAATGTACTCCGGTGACGAAACGAATCTGCCAGATGAAGGGCTTGTCTTTCTATGGAGGGTTTCTCGGAGGCATTCATTCTTTTTTTTTTTTTCTTTTTTCCTGCAGTAACAAAGATAAATAATTTTTAGCATACTTTGACAGATAGATGAAGGTGACTTTCAAGTTCATTTTCTTTTTCAGATCTCGGAATCTTCTGCGAAACAGAGCTTTGCTTCGCGGGAATATTATTAATATGTCACTCTGCACTTTATTTGCATTTGCTCAGCCATTATATCCTCGCTTGAATCGAGACGACAAAAATGAAAGCAACAAAGGTACTTAGTTAAACGCAACGAAAGTTTCATAGCAGAACTTGCAAAATTAAAGCCATTTTGCAGCTAAACGTCTGTTATGTGTAACTGGTAGAAATAAATAGCTTACTGATGATGCGGCGGATGCCAAGTTTCTGTGGTTTCAGTTTGTTATCTCGCTTATTATATCTAAGCCTGTTCAAACAATAAATTAACAATAAACCAATAGGATTTCCGCGGGACTGAAATTTAATTACCTGACTGAGCTCTCTGCCTTATTCTTATCAGTTTACCCCCCAAAAAAATTACTACAATTAAGATCACCACCTGCGTAAACTAAAATGAGTAATCTAACAAAGCTTTGACTTATTCCCAGTGGATCAGCTTCGTTCTTGATTCTCCTTTTGAAATAAAATGCTCGGAAACTGTCTCTATCGTTTAATTTATTTCAAGAAATGTTCGATTTTAAATTGCAATGCCGTGTAAATAATACCATGAAATTGTCAACCTTGTATTTATCCTTTCACAATGGCTTTCAGAATAGTGTTAGGAAGAGAATATGTAGCGAATATCTTTCAACTATTCTTGGGAAAAGCTTGCTTATCTTATTTAAAAAAGTTTATCTCATTGTATAACCTTGTGTTATATCTGGACATTGTTTTTTCAATTTTTTTAGCCTTTCAAGTTTTGAATAATCTCTAACATAAAAGCACTTGAATTAAATGTTCAAAACACACATAAAATGCATATAATGTCTTTTTCAACCCAGCCTTGCTGGAAAATAATTTTCCCTTTCAATGCTACGCCAGTATCTTGAATCTTTCGCAATTGAGAACAATGAACGAGTGAGATTCTTTTCGGTCATTACTGCTTCCATACTCTAACTACAGTCCGTTTTCCCACAACTTACGTATTTTCAAATAGCTTCCTTAAGTAATTTCGATGAAGTTTGCGCAACACAAAATCCAAACCTAGTATGAAGATGAGAACCTTGTAAATTAAACAACCTACGAGCTCTTTTTGCCGCTATTGCTTCTGCGGTTGTGGTAGAAATTCATTGAAAGAAATTTAAACAATTACTGAACAATTCTTAATCTTAGTAGAATACTAAACTACTTCACAGGAAAATATCGTCTTAAGTTTATTTTCTTGTCTTATTTTCGTATATGGTTAAACGATTTAGGAGAATCCATTACGAACCCTTATTTCACTTACCTGTTGAAGATCTGCCCTTTATAAAATCCTTCTTTTGCAAAGAAGTGGTTTTTAGTGAAGCTTATACAAGCGGTATTGATTTGCCACAGAGAGTAAATCTGAGAGAATATGTGTTGAACTCAATCTTTAGCGCTTGTAAGTAATTTGGTTTTATGGTAAGTTGTCTTGAAAATTGCTGCTTGAAAAAATAATAATTGACACGTGAGGATGTAACTTGTGACGTAAATCATAAGAATTGGCTATTAGCTTCACTGGTCACGTGACTTAGATGACGGACCAATGGATGATCCGAGGGCACGTCTGCCTTGTAGCTTGACTGTTCTTTATAGTATTGCAGGATATTCCAAAGATTTTTCAGGAAAAAAAAGTACCATTATCAGGCTCCCTCACATATATCAGGTAGAGAAATTTTATCATCCGGGTTGGTTGCGCTCGATAATTTTGTCAACAGGGAATAGAAGAGACTTATGTTAGTTATAAAATTTTTTTGTTAGCATCAATTAAATTGAAATTTTTTAAGATTAAAGTTTCTTTCTTAAATTTTCCGTGCCGTCAACCCGCATACAAAAGTTGATAAAGTTTGGAGACTTTGTGGGGCTAAATCTTCGTTAGGTCCATGTCAAACTTTTTCAAAATCGTTTAAGTGTCTATCAATTCTGAAAAAAGTTTTGTATGCAGATTTACTTTCATTACTTCTTTATCATTATCAATGTTTGTGACTGAACCTAAAGTAATCTGATACACTCATTTTAAGACATATTTCTTTGCCACACACGTTAACACCTTATGTAGGAAGAAACTTGTTTACAGCAACTTTTTTCTGTCATTTTCCCCAGGCTAAGCCTTTTGAATCTCGGTCGAAATTTTCTTTTTACAATGAGTTGAATTTATTTTTATTTCTGTTGTAAGAACTTTTTTCTTTCCATCGGTGTTTGTTCAGTGTTGCTTTGATCTTGATTAAGCGAGGACTTCCTAAAGCAGAGAATCTTTTTGTATTCTCGTCGAAATGTTCGGTTTAGGGCCCCATATATAATGGGGTTTAGAGAAGAACTCGAAAGTCCAAAATCATTGTACATGACGTAGACCCAACGCGGAAGGAACCATTCCCCAACACCCTTTTCCACAAAACCGATTATGAGAACAGGAGTCCAGCAAACCAGATATCCAAGGACAGTGGCAAATAACGTTCGTGTCAATTTGACATCTTCGGCTGAGGTCTTGATTTCTTGCATGAACCGTCCTTGGACGCGTTTTTCGTTCAAGGTTGAGGGCTTCACTTCATTCGTGCGCCAACCTTGAACGCGCTTTGCGTTCAGTCTCAGATGTCTGTAAACGTTAATGTAGCAATAAGTGAGAACGGCAATGGAGTAAAAAATGCAGACGTAAATAGTGTCAGCTGCTAAAGACTCCTCTTCTACGAAAAAACAGAAAAATTTTCCAGGATGAAAAACAAACATTTTGTCAGTGGCAAGATAAGGGACTGGGTACGCCAATGCTAAGATCCAGACTGACGCGGCCATGAGCCGTGTGCGTGGCATGGTAAAGAAAAGTCGATGTTTTGTCGGATGAACGACGCGGAAGTATCGATCGACGGACATAAGAGCAATGGTCTGCAAAGAGGCAGCTACCGTTACTATGACAATAAAACCTTGAAATTGACAGGCTGCAAAGGTGGAGACCCAATTCCCTTTGATAAGTGATAACAAAGATGGTGGAGTCGCATGGGCAATGATGGCGATATCTGAAAGGGCAAGTGAAGCAATAAACAGTCCTGGTACATTTCGGAGCCTTGCCGATTTGTAGACAATGTAAAGGACTAGAAGATTTCCAACAAAGCCAGATACAATTACAGAACCGTAGATCAAAGATTCCAGAACAACTTGCAATGAACTTCGAGATCGTAATGATTCCGCCAGGCGAAGGATGTTACTGTTGCTGTCTGTACTGGTTGCTCCCGAGACATTCATAACGGGTTTCTTAAAAAGAAAACAAAGAGTATTGATGTAAAGATTTTTTTATCAATTTTAAAGTATTTTCTATGATATTACCTCGGTGGTCAGAGGAACTTTCTGTGGACAGCTTTTTTCGTGCTTTTGTTTCAGTGCTCAAAAATGATTATATTTGGACTTCTCTACAAGTGTTTAAAAATTACAGGAAAACCTGTTTTAGGTAAAAAGTTACGGATCGAAGTCAGTGTCTGAGCAATTGCGTACCAACCCCTCCCCTAAACCAACATTAACCCTAACTTGTCATCAGTCGACTGTTGCCGGGTTAGGGGAGGGGTAAGTGCGCAGTTGCTCAGATACTGACATGGATCCAATCTTACAACTATCTATGACATAGTCTTCAGCGAACCTTTTCATATAGCATAATATACTACCTGATACGTGTAAGCTAATTGATGAGAATGATAAAGAAAACAAAGTAACAAATATTTTTAAATATCATATTTGAATCATCAATTTATTGAATTCTTCCAATTTTATTGAAAAGATACGAAGAATTACGAAATAACTTGACCGCAAACTGGACAAGTGCCAACTCAATAATTTCTTGAAAATAATGAGACCGAGTAGTTTGTTTTTGGTAGTCCAATCATATCATCACCTGCCTTGACATATTGACGACAGTAACGACTGTTTGAACAGTAAAACGTCCGTGAGCCAATAGGGTTCACGCTCCAATTGGATCTAAGAATGTAATTTAGTTTTGTCAATCTACTCGACAAAAACAAAAGGTAGCATAAGCTGCTACCTACTTAAATTAGAATAACAAACTTCACGTAATGCGTAGACCTCTTCCTTTTGAGGAAAATCTAAGATGACTGCTAACCTTAAAAATGTTATGTTCAGATATTGTCTCTCCTATAATATGATTTACTTTCAAAGTGTTTCTTTGTTTGCAATTGCAGTTGTTTTCGATCGATTAGCCATGACTACTCTTATGATGTATTTACTTTGGTGTAAAAAATAACATATCAGTGTTTAATTAAACGCCATGAACACGTATGTAACATATTGTTCTGGGCCATTAACTATGAAAAAAAATTTTGAAAAATCATTTTTAAGACCATTTTTCGTATGAATGTTTACAGCTCACCATAGAAAGAAATGTCTCATTTTGAATTTTTCCTTAATAAATGAATTACAAATTCTAGATTTCCTTGGAATTGATTTTAAGATGATTTCTTATGAACCATACCTACAGTATTTTGCTTTGAACGGTAAAAAAAAAAACAAAACGAAAAAAACATTGAAATCTGAGATAAAAAAAAGACCTTCAAGCGAAAAAATTATGACAGTTGAAAAAAAATGACATACCTTTTCGTACTAATGGTGGTAGATAACCAGCGAAAAGATAAAACAAAAATTAATTTCTGATCCGTTAAATCCCGCCTTTTTTTTTAAAGTGCTTCAGTTTACGTATCGAAGACTATACGATGAACACACTCAATTTATATGGCTCGAAAGAAGGGACATTCCGCTTTGTAAATGTATATGATCAAAAGTCGTCACCAGGGTCTCGCTTCTTACCACCGAAATGAGTTCCATACCAGCTGATCAGGAATTAATGTGATTGGTCTTTGCATGTCCATGATTGCGTAGAGAACTGGAATTTGCTACCGTTGCGGGACAAATTTGCATGGCACTGTTCGCAGGGTATTCTGGCTGCGCATCGAATTGCGCACATTCTGTTACCTAACCATCAAGCACCGCGTTCCATGGCTTGCCCTCTAGGAAAGAAGCAGAAATACAGGTGACAATTCCAAGCCAAAAACTATTTCTTTATGTATACAAGATGACGTTAATGACAAATTCTCGATATTTCGTTCTTTACGTAGATTGGCAAAAAACAAAGCCATCGGAAACTCAAGGGCTGACAAGAGATTAAAATTACAGCGTACCTTGAACAAACTCGAATATACATGAAAGTTACTATAATATGAGATGGTAAAAGGAGAGAAACACATGGATTATCAACTGGTCTGGCATTTCTATTTGTTAAGATATATTGAATAACGAAAGAAAGTCCACTTTTAGTTAAATTTCAGCTTTTAATTGGATTAACGTCATACGTTGACAATTTCGAACGACTTAGCAAAACCAGCGGACGTATCTTTTGCAATTACATTTAGGTAGCCAATCAGATTTTAGGAAACTCGAGGACCCTCTGCCTTGCAAACAATTTGTTGTTTGTTCAACCATTTGCTGCGTTAACCTTAAGCAATTACTATCGCTGGCGGAAACTTCAGTAAGTAAACTGAATCTATCACAAGAAGATAAGTGAAAAATTCATTTTTGGAAGACAGGAGACAGCACATTGAAAACCCATTTCTAATGTGATTCGTGAAGGTGAGGTGTTATATCTAGGTGATTTACGGATCTTAAAAAAGAGCTTAGCATGTTTTCAAGTTCGCGTCGGGCTAATCAACAGCGGTGCCATATATAGCCGTGCGAAGGCTTTGAATTTCTGGTGGGTCTATGAATTATATGTATATGTGCGTTCCTTTGTGGCTATGGCAGCGAAAAGAATTTCAAAAATAATTTTGATTCACACGTACATGACCGCAGTTCCTTTGTATTGATTTTTCCTTGGTCCTATCTGCTGCATTTGCATTTCGCCATATCGTTGTCAACCAATTTCAATCAAGAATCTTATCGATTTTCAATGAATTTGCGTCTATTTATGAAAAACACCATCAAACGGTTCTACGAAACAATTTACCAGGACCCTTTACATTATATATTTTTTTTAAGAAACCGAGAACTTCTATTTTTCTCAGTGTATTTGTTGTAGTGCGGGTCACACCTTGTCTTCTGTGTAAATACAAATCTTACATCGCTTTTTCTAGTCTGTCTCTCAATTCCAAAACATTTACCGAGTGGCTCAGTGTTACTGTTAATGACACTGTACAATGCTTAGTCAATCCAGGCTTAGAGTACTAGCTCGGAATGGTACAGTTCTTCATTAAAAGTTAGTTTACCTATTTACGTCGTGAGAGCGAGTGCCGAATAGCTCCTTCTTCACGTCCAATAATCTTCTACAACGTAGTTTGAGTGAGCGCCTCTTAAAATCGTGTGCCGAGTAATCCCAGCCGACACCTGTAAAATACTAAGTTAATGAACTACATTTTTTCCCCATTAAGACGCACACTTGTGAACATTCACTTTTCTTTCCTGAAATACATGTTTTTTAATGTTCTGTCGTTTTTTCTCACTAAATATTCATTTTCAAGCATTCAAATAATTCCCACTTTGGTATTAACAGCTAATGAGGGCTGAAATTACTCTAACATGTCTAAAAACACGCTCTTTAACATTCTCCAACAATATATTCCAACAAACGAGACAAACAGAAGTATTGATGTGGACTGGACAATCGAAGCGGTCGCTAATAATAAGTTACTACAATTATACGGTATCATACAATGGCTACAATCAGACAATATTATGCAATGGCTGGCGATATTAAATGATAATTTTAAACGAGGAAGACGATCCAGTACAGTTAAATGATAAAGCCCAGTGAATAAAATTTACGATAAAGAACTTCCGTACGAATGACATAAACAAAGAAATATTATGCAAAAAAAAAAGTAACAGAATATCGATGAAAGTAATGAACGTGAAAACAAAAGAACTCAATGGAAATGCGACTGAAAGAAAAAGCCGTGACAAATTCTGAATGAATAACGTCAAACACTTTTGGAGGCAACACAACCCATACATTTCTTTGTGACAATTACTTGCAGTTCGTCCATGGAGCCCTCGTTTCTTTTGATCCCGTGATTCGAATGTAACGCTATGATGTGATTTTGTCTTTTAGAATGGTTTCCATAGACGAGGTGCTTCTGTCAGCGTTGTTCTCACTGCTAATAGTGATCGACATTGTTGGCAATGTGTTTGTTTGCTTGGTTGTTTATCGATCCAAGCAAATGAGGAAACCCATGAATTTCCTCTTGGTGAATCTTGCTGCAGCAGATGTTGTGATTGGTGTATTTATGTTACCTAGGCATGTGTTCCATCATGCTTTTAAGCACCCAACAGGTTAGTGATAAAAACTTTTAAAAGAAATTTTAAGCGTAAGATACAAATGATGATAGATCTCGCCAATATCAATTTTTTTTTCTTTTTTTCTGTTGCTGACTCACGCGACGGACTTCTCCGAATGGAGGGACTCGTAGTGCGCAGCGTTACAAGATAACTAATTTGATTGTAACGTTTCTCTTTTCTCAATCATAGGTACATTCGGGAACTACTTATGCAAGTTCATCACTGGTGGTGTGTTCATCTGGCTGAGCGCTGCAGCGGCTGGGATCTTACTTATCGCCATAGCGACGGCGCGCTATTTCGCCATAGTGCATCCTTTTAGGACTAAGTTCCGGTTAGACAAGAAACGCGTTCTTTGGATAATGGCGTTGTCATGGGGGTTTGCATGTGTGTTAACAGGGCCAAGTGTATCTGCCATCGGGTACGACCCACAGGAAGATTTCTGCGTGGAAAAATGGATAAAGTGGTATCCATCACAAGCTCATGTTGCATTTGTTTTCACCGTCAATTGCGCGATTCCGATCGTAACGATGACGCTGTTGTATTTAAGAATCATCTACAAACTGTGGCGAAACGAAGATGCGATTACAAACTCGGTTCAACTTGCAAGACTCAAGTCACGCAAACGCGTGACAGTCATGCTCATCATTGTAACAGTTGTTCACACCGTGTGTTGGTCTCCGAACTATGTTTTGTATTTACTGATATTCCACGCGCCAGGATTTTATTACGGCTCCACAACTTACATTATAACTGTTCTGTTAATTCTACTGAACGCGGCTGCTGACCCGCTTTTGTACACTTGGTACATGGATGGGTTTAGGAGGGGTATACAGAACATGCTTTGTCGTTGTCATGGAGACAGAATTCACGTAATAGGTACCTCGGGTAGAAAAACCGCCAACACACCTGACCAAGTTGGCTTTTCTGTCACCACAGAACCAAATAATGAACAAGTTAATAAAACAAGCACATTTTGAGTGAAAAATCGAGACTGCCTTGGCAAGTATCAACACCTGACCTAGTTGGCTTTTCTGCCACCACAGAACCAAATAACGAGCAAGTTAATAAAACAAGTACATTTTGAGTGAAAACATCGAGACGACTGCCTTGGCAAGTATTAAGTCTTACAAGGACCCAATACGTGTTTATGAAATGAGGTTTGAGATTGTAGAAACCTGTTTCTCGAAATACGGGTGATGCGATAAGTGAAATGACATATACATCAGCTGCCAGTGTGTGTCCATGAAGCAAGAGAAAGATTCAAAGTCTTAGACTATGAGCAGTCTTTGGTTTTCGGCGTAGTCCGTTGCGCGAGTCGGAACGAAAAATCAGTGATAAAAAAAATCGTTAGTGCGCTGTGCGGAACCCTGGGAGTGAGGCGCACAAACGTCTCACTTTTTAGGCGCCTTACCCTAGAGTTCCACGCGGCGCACTGACTCAATTTCTTCTTTTTTTCACTAACTTTTTTTTTTAATTCGCGCGACGGACTTCGCCGAAAAGGAAGCACTACTCGTATTCCAGTCAACAGCACATCAGCAGATTTGTCACTACTGTTGCACAGGATTTAAATGAGTAAATAGAAAAGAAGGCCCATTTTAGTGGTGGAATAAACAAAAACTATTGTTTTGAACGAGTAAAAACGACAATAACCATGTAAAATTCAAGGAAAGGCTGCTGCTATTTATGTTTATAAAATAGTTTTTCAGGAGGTCATAAGTTTTGGCTGTTCTCTTTATTTCACATAGAAAATATTGATAGAACAACATCATTTCATGTGTTTTACACTTGATATCATTAGTTGTGTTGAAATAGAATCTCATTTATAAAAAACATTCAGTGTAAAATCTGACTGGTTATCTTAAATGCTATGCATGTTCAGCGGAAAAATTGTTTTAATTAATTGATACTTCATAATAATAGTCTTATTTTGACTGAATTCAACCATCTTTAGAGAGTCACAGTAAACACTGGATCTGCTGGTTTGTTTAGAGAGTCCGTCTTTCCTTTTTCATTCTGCAACAAAAAAAAAGTCGTAATGAATAAGCGCACGAACAAACATTCAGTTGTAAATAAGTATCAATGTTGTGTTTAGGTTACATAGTGAAGAAAGTGCAGCTTAGTTTTAAGGGTTGGGTTCGCTTGTACGCTCAAATATAAGTTGAGGGTGATGCACTACTCGCGTGGGTTGTCTGTGTTTCAGGTTGGGTTGGCTGTGTAGTTTGCTATGAATGACTGTCTTTAACAAGGGTGCTCTTGTGTAGAGTAAGGAAAGAATTATTTTGTGGACATACCTCAGAACTAAGTTTTCTCATCTCGCTTTTAAGACGCTCAAGTAAATTAGTATTTGCAGAAGAGTCGCTTCCTGCCTTCTCATTGGCTGTATCATTATCATCTTTTTTGTACTAAAAATAGCAGTATGCAATAAACGGATCAATATCAGTATCTCAACAACTGCGCACCCATCCCTCCCCTAACCCAACATTAACCCTTACTTGTTATCAGTTGAATTTTGTAGGGCAAAGGGAGGGGTGGATGCGCAGCTGCTTAGATACTGACAACAAACAAACAAACGAAATACGTTTTGGCAAATTTCGCCACGAAATCTCATCAATTTTTCCCAGCAACGAAACTTAAACTCTCGTGTGGCGTGGTAAGGTAAAGTAACTCGCACTGACAGGGACCGGAATTAAAGAAATAATAACGATTAACATAAATTACAAACATCAAGCTTTAGAAGGTTTAACGCCCAACATTTTAACAAGAACCTAAACCACGAAATAGTTTGACAATAACTTGATTTGATTAACTGAATTAATGTGAATTGGCTACCGCTGAAAGATTCCATAGCTAATATTTCCGCTCAGCAAGCGTTGGCCCTTTGTCAGAGCGAATCTCTTCACGGTGGCCAATTTATATTATCAACTCAGTTGATAAAAACCAAATTATCATGTAATATACCCTTCCCCTCTCCCCCCTCCCCCCCCTCCCACGCAGCACCATTATGATAGTTTCTTTAGAAACGTAACCTTTTAATTCATCTGTGCCTTACTTTTTTTTTTCATTGTAAAAGTACCAAAGAAGTGAAGAGCATCGGTCTGATTCAATTGAATTACTGTAAGTTTGTATCAAAACTGGAATTGTTATGAACGTAACAGGAGACCACAATTAATGTATTACATGAGCATACCTTTTTTATTGACCCTGTTGGTCTGTCGCAGTAGATCCGCATAAGTGCTCCCCATTTTTCGAGATGAGGATGTAGGCTCTAAAACAGACATGACATAAAATCACATGGGTCATAGAACGCCCGTAATTTATGTCAAAAACGTGAAAATAGCTTCACATATTTGTGTTGAAAAGAAGTACTCGAAAACGTCGAATCCTGGTAAGCCATATAATTTTACTAATTTTCGGGTCGTCCTACAAAACAACTTTCGTAGTTTATCTTCATTTTTCATCGAACACCAATCTAAGGTTACCGAAAAAATCTCGTGTTTTCGAAACTTAGTCGACTTTTGAGTCTGGTATAGACACAAAGAGAGGAATTGCAAAATTCTGAGAGGCCTTTTCTAGACTTATGAAAACTGTGGCTAAAAACAAAGAGCCTCAAAGTTTACGCTTCTGTTTACAGCATTAACATGCACTGCAGAATGCATGCACAAAATATGGGCTAATTTGTTTCTACACTTACTTTGAGGATATGCTGAGACGCTAACTGCTTGCCAATTCGTTTGTTTTTACAAGGAACCTGCAAAAAAAAGTGAGTTGAATTTTCTAATGGAAATAATTTGAAAGATGTTCCCCTTGGCTCTGCGAAAGCTTTCTGCGGAAAACTCTGGTCGCAGGCGAGGCATAGAATGTTTCCACTTTTTTGGCACAGATTTTAATAGGCTTTGCTCAAATTGAATATGCTAAAGTGCTGTTAAAAGGTAAGGGGTTCACACTAACGCGGAACTCAGTTTCACAAACGACCAAAAGCATAAAAATAATTACATTGCCTTTTACGTTTTACCAACTAATCGGTACAAGATAAGATATTTTTGAATTTACCTTTGCTGTATGCTTGCCACACGTTATAATAAATACGAGACTTTTGTCCTGTTCGCAGAAGGTTGAAAACTCAATGGAAGAACAAATACCCTGATTTCTATATCAGAGGGAGAGAGAGAGAAATTAACATTCGGGTCGATGTAATAAACAATTATGAAATGTGTATGGGAGAGGCACAGAACTCTCTTTCAAGCTTATCAAAAACAACTGGAATCGGAATGAATATCATTCATTTTGATTACTTTAATTTATTCGCCGCTTTAGGGTAGACTAAGAGTGTCAGAGCCAGTTTCTTCTTTTGCATTTCAACGACACCAAAGAGAAAAGGACATTTCTAAAAATATCTACCCACCTCCTTACACATTCCTCAAGGACTTGTGAGGGACTGGGGAGAGAGGTTTTCGAACAAAACTCGTAAAGCCGAGGGTTCAAGATGTCTACTTTGTCAAAAAACTGTAAAAATAAAGAAGAACAAAATAAATGAATACATCTACTAAACAGTATTAATATTATAATAATATAGCAGATAGTGACAAAGTCAATGACAATCAACAGTCATTTCCGTTCATAAAGCTGTTTTAGGAGAGCTTAGTTTGGAAAGTTTGGATAAATATATTACGTTCTCATAAATGTTACCACGATGGTATCAATCGCGATTAAAGAATGGGAGATGTCAATCAGCTACGTTCCAACACTTTGACATCTTTCGAACAACGTTTTTGTCTAAAGATCGAGTTATCAGGGCAAATTTGAGTCAAAGGATAGTACATTTAGTTCAATTTAACAGAGTTCGAGTTGCTCGAGTTAGCTAATAAATGACTGGAAGAATGAGGTCAAATCTGAGGGAAATTGGATCTTGTTCGAGTAACCCGGGTTTGAGTTAGTGGGGTTCTACTGTAATTATGTTCAGGGTCTCTGTCTGGCATTTCTTATTTCATTAAAGGAATCATATGATAACAAACTGTATGCTTGCTCATAGACATATCAAATTGAAGAAGGAAAAATATTTTAATGGTTAGGAGTGAAGAAATGACAAGAAACGACAAGCTTCAAAGCCAATTAAGACTGATGGGGTGAATAAAGGACTGTTAATCTAACTACTCCAGCTTGTCCTTACTGGACCTTACCTCTAGCTCGGCATCAGAGATCTGATAATCACGAATTTTCTTAAACGTTCCTGGCAACAGAACTTCAAGAGTAGATTCAGCAGCAATTTGGCGAGCTATTTTCTTACTGGAACCAGCCCCAGAGCCATGTTTGATGCCATCTATTTGTACCTCTGCCACAAAGGGACTATCTGAACTAGCACATTCACTTGCAAGATAAACTGGTTTGGACTTCAAAAATCGCTGACAGTACTCATGTAATAAAGCCACAGGTGTTTTACCACCAGCATTTAACAGATAATCTTTACTAGAGCTCTTCCCATTCTCTGAGCCTTTTACTGGATACGATAAACACTCCAGACTTGAAGGTAATTCAAGATCATCGACAGTCTGTGGTAGGGGCATTACAGCGTACCGTTCTTGTTCGGATGTTAGGGTATGAAACTCCCATAAATTTGACAAGTACCTTCCTAGTTCTCCAACTTCTAATAACTCCAAACTTGTTGGAGTCTTCTTGCAGCTGTCAGTAGACTCTTGTTGTTCTTCAGAGATATTTTTTACTGAGGAAACTTGTTCACTATAATCATGAGCATTCTCTGTAATTTGTGGGTGTTGTGTGATGTTATCCTTGTCATTCGCATAACATTTTTCAACATCCTGAGTGTTCAGTGCATTTAAGACTGAACCTGCCGGGTTTGTTAACTTGGAGGTACCGTTCTCTGACTTTGTTTCTTCAGCATTCTTTTGTTCTATTAAAAATCCCTTTTTCTGGTGGAGGCATGGAATAGCAGCCAATGGTACATCATGTTTCTGAAAGTTTACAGTTTATAGTACAGACATTTATTTAACAGCAGAAACTCAAAATTTATCTTAATTTGACTGACTCTTGCAGCTTACACACACTGAGTTTTGGAAGAGTTTTCAACTGACAGTCAAGAACAATGAATTGGGTTCAGATTACAGTACTTCTTGTTTTTATGCTGTCGATTACTAAATATAACTGATAGTAAAGAATAAAGTATCTCAAGTTTGGGGGCTTGGCTTCTAGGCAAATAAACACTTAAAGAATAAACACACATACAAATGCCAACCCTCCTCATTTGTCTGGAAGTCTCCCAGTGACAAAACAGTTCTCATACTTTCCTTGTAGCTCAGTGGGTCTCTCAGATTAAAGTAACCTTTGATGATTATGATAAGAGGGATACAAAAAGAACAGAGGGGAAGAGAGGTGAATTTAATATAGGCTGATCCAATTCCAGCTTTCATGTTTGGTACCTCTTAAAAAATTCAGGCTACCCCCTTCACAAATGTTTCTCTTTCAAGCATTTCCTGAAAGAAATGATCCTGGTACTCTTTCCATGAGCAAACACTTATTTAAGATGCTAAACCCCCAAAAAGTCTCTTTTGAGTTTTGTATACCCAGGTCAGATCCATAATACCCACAGACTGAGGCAGGTAGTTCTAAACAATGTGTTACAAGAACGCTCAGGATAAGCAATGTCTCCATTACAATAATTCTCATTTCACTCTACATATGCTCCTTGCATGTGACTAAAAGTGCAACTCGTGGGCAGTAAAGACCCACCAGTAACAGTTTTAAGGCAAGCGCAAGATGCAGGCAAGTGAAAGATAAGAGATCAGTCTTATTGTAACAGTTGTTTAAACATTTCTGCTTTAGCCCACTTACTCCCAAGATATAACCTGGAAATATCAATTCTTTCTGCTTTATGTTTTCTAAATCTTTAGCTCTGAGGATTTGTTGTCGAATCAAACAAAATCCCTCAGCTGATATCCTTCTTTCTTCTGATTTACTGTCTGCCTGAAAAGGTGTTCACTTGATATTTCTTTTAAAACAAAATTTTTTTTGGACACCCACCAGATTAAAATGGTGAAAGCCTTCTGAGCATACACAATGATAATAATTTGTTCCCACAATTTTCTAACCAAAGTCTGGACTACATCAGGTTCTGTTTCACTTCCTAATCTGTATTTAGGTTATACAGAATACCCCTTTGCCTTTAAACTTTCCTTGGAACATTTTGAAGAATCTTTAACCCTATTTAATACTAACATAGAAAAATGGGTACCTAATTCTGTAAACAAACTAAAGACTCTTCCAAACCCTACTTGGTACATCAAGAATCAAAATACTTGTAATAGATTTTTAACAAAGCCCTCTGAAAAAACTGCAAGTAAATAGTGCCATCCTGTCTTTGCTTTCAAATGAAATATGTTGTATGAAACATAAAGAAAATTTTACCCTAACACTTCCTCCGCCAATATGATAAGGACGAGACCAAGTGCACACTCTTGATGGCTTATGGAGATAAACAATTCCTCCACTGCGATGATTAAGTGCTATCCAACCCTCTGGCAATGCCAGCTTTGGCAGACTTCCCTTCACTGAAAGAGACAAAGCAAACATTAAGTAAAATACACCCATTAAACATAAGGGAGTTATTAAGTGTCTTAGTGTATGTTTAAAGAACACAGTTAGGGAATATAGGATTCATCAAGCTTATTTTAATTATTTTTGCTATAGTTTATTAGAATGAAAAGAGACTTTTCACTCAGGAAATCATTCCTTAGCCCTTTCACTCTCTAGATCTAGTTATTAATTCTCCTTACTGTAACCCAAATAATTCTTATGATTTTAGTTTACAGAATTTGGTATTAGATCAACCAACAATCTCCTATTGATGTTTTTTCTTTATTCTCATTACTTGTCTGCTTGATATTGTATTGATATTGTAAGGAGAAACTCTGTCTTGGTCACTCATTTAGAGTTGAAAGAATGGGAAACACCTGCTCTGTTTATTTATATTAGTCATATTTAAAAATTTTCATCACAAACATAAACAACAGATGCAAATGACTAATTATTATCAAGAACATTTTAATATCACTTCAATGCACTGTTAAGCCTTTTTTACTCTTATCAAAAAAGTTTTAAGACGTGTGAAAAGTGACACACATTCACATGGACAACAATAATTATCTAGTAAAGATATGTGCACTCAGTCTCAACAGAAAAAGTTAACAGTATGGGTGTCCTCCCCACAATTAAAGCTCTCCTTAACTCATGAAACATGTCATCTAGTGCCGTTTCTAAGCCTTGGCTGGCTAATCAAGCCACATTTTAGATGATATGTTAACCCTATAGAAAATGAAAATTTTCATCAAGATTATAAAGGATGAAGTGTCTTTATTTAGCTTGTCCATCTACATGATCAACACCTGCTCCTAAATAACTATTGTTGGATAATTTACCAAACTCTTGGGGATGTATTATTTACCAGTCTATTGAAGATCTTCATTGCAAACCACTGCAGAGTCCCCTGTACAAGTGAATGCTGACAATAATTATGTAACTGAGTAAAAGCTTTTAATAAAGTATCATTCACCTGTATTCTTCACACATGGATCTTCTTGTTATAATTTTTTTAATATTTTTAAGAAATAATTTAGCTGTAGTTTTCATGGTAGCCTCTATATATAAGCATTTAGGGAAATTCATTCCTGTTTCTTAGGCTCCTTACATCATAAGTGTTGTTGTAAAATATTAAAAGTTTAACGTATTCACAGCTTAACACTTATCTGAAAAACAAAAGAATAGTTAACACCTACTGATAATAACTTTTCGTTCTTGTTCATCTGTTTGATTTTCTCCTTCTTGTTTTTCATCTCCTGTTGTACTATTAACGTTTTCCCTGTCATTTGACCGAGTCATAGCAGCTTGATCTCCTTCTGTTCTTCGTCGTTTATTATCCACGTAGTCTTCATCAGAATTTCTCTTGAGCGGTACCCTCTCTGTCTGATGCGGCATCTCTTTAAGCGATTCCTCCTCAGAATAAGTCGTTATATTCATACCAGCTATGTAGGAGACCTTTTCCGAGTTATTTTCCATTTCTTCAATTTCAGTTCTCCATTTACTATTTTCGCTGACAGTTAACGCCGTTGGTGCTTTGACAACATCTGCCAGCTGATTCATCCCATTGTCAACTGACATGACTGCGTCTGACGCGTAAGTTGCAAATCAATTCGAAATTAGATTCGTGTGACTTTATACCGTTCATTGCATGTCACGCGATCTTCGATTCAAAAGCCAGGCATTAAAATTGGACGTTAAAACCTTAATTCCATAAATAGACCCATTAAACATTACTTCTTGCAAAACCGAAAGGGAAAAAATGGTAGTCTAATCTGTTCGTTTACTATCTCAAAAGTCTGCGGCCATTTTAATTGAGCCGAAAGTCCATGGACCAGTGGTGTAGGCAACTAGTTCCATTCCCCTTCGTATTGTCACGTAACGCCTGGTAAAAAGGAACCAATTCAAGAGACAAAGAAACCTCTAAGTGCAAGTGGAAGCATGAAGGCATGCAACCATCATGGAAAATAGAAGCCCTCCGGACCCATTGTATGTTCTGCGCGGTACAGAAGCAGCCTTAAATGTCGTCAAGTTTGCTCCAAAGTCTGTTAGGGAAGGAGGACTTCTACTTTCTGGGTACGGTTTGTGCACATTGATCACAAGTGAACCGTTGTGAACATTGAACGAAGTAAACACTAGTGTGATTTTTGTTGATCACAGTTATGTTTGAAACAGTCATTCTCCATGATGCAACTGAATCATCGGAACAACCTCCATCGTTTCTGATTGTGCTTTGCTTACATTTGCAGGTGTAATAATCAAACTCACTTTTTCCTTAGCCCTCTCCCCCCTCCCCTTGGAAAAATGACCGTCAAGAGATATGATTACATAGCTGGAATACTGTGATACCTAAGTTTACACTTGATTTTGCAGGTCTGCTAAAGGAATCATTAGTTTGTGGAACCTTAAAACAAAAAGATCAGAGATAACATTAGATGGTCATGATGGACATGCCATCCTTGCTGCCGATTTTCACCCTTGTGGGAATGTGATAAGGTACCATATACTTACCACTTCCATGCAAATAAACTTCATAATTCAACTTTCAAGGGAAAAATAATCACTCCTTGGTTATAACTTGTTGAATTGTCTTTCCTTTAACTCTTCACACCTTAGTATGACTTTGTATAATCTCTATACTGTTCTCCTTACATTTCATAAGGTGCTGATGAGGAAAATTTCCTAAAAATTGACAGCTTCCTTAGTATGTGATCATTTCCTCTCTTCTCATGACCTCAATGTTTGAATTATGGGTGATATTATAAAGAGAAATTAGATGCTAGTCACTCTTAGTGGTTAAAAGGTTAATTAAAAAAAATTAAGGTACTTTGGCTGTAACAGTTGTTGATCTAATTATTAGGGGTAGTGAGTATAGTTGTTACATTTCATTCTCAAAAAATTTATATCAAAGTTGATTCTAAAATCATAACTATAATAATCGCATTAACCATTTGGTGAATATTTCCATAAGATAACTTTTTTTTTTTGTCAAATTATTTTTATTGTTTCAGTCATGGCAGGGATGGGTATTTACGAATATGGCAATGTTCTGAAGGAAGAAAGGAGGTGGTCAACAGTATCACAGCTCCTTTTCTTGGATTTTGTCAGTTTTGTGTTTTGTCAAGAGGTAATGTAAAAAGCTAGTTATCACTCTCACTTATGTCCTTTAAGCCTAAGTGGCATGTACGGCAGCAACATGCTTCCTTCCCATCTGCCAGTTTTTTGCTAGGAGCTTGATATCTCCTCATCTCCTTAATTTCTTTCTTTACTGTTGGCAAGGTGTAAAAAGCTAGCTATACTTGTGTTTATAGTTGTTATCTTCCCCTTCAAACCCTGCCACCAATCAGCTGTTTCAACTGCTGCGGTACCTACCTATGTCCCTCTGTGTGCCCCTATCTTCAGTGACCATCTGTTCTCCATCCATAACATATAAGGTAACATTGATAGGAACTAAAAAGATCAAAGCTATTTCATAAATTTACATTTACAGGATATAAGTCCCATTGGATTGGTCTGCCATCAGCCAGTAATTCCCAGGTAATAAAGACCACACTTATTGTCTTCTTTATTGGTAGGTTGGTTATCATGGTTAAGCTCTCATTCTTGGCCCTTCATAGTCTAACATTAATATCCACACTCTCTATGCTGTTCTCTATATATTTGCTAAGATCTTAGTAGGAGAATTCTTCTTATGATAAAGAGCTCCTTTAGTTGGGGATCACTTCCTTCATTTTTGTTACTTTAATATGTGATTTGGGGGTGATATTGTAAGGTGAAATTAGTTGCAAGGGTTTGTTTTTTGTTGTTGTTGTTGTTGTTGTTTTTTGCAAGGGTTAATTATCATTTTTTATGGTTTTGGTTGTTGCTTACCAATCTTATTTGATGTAAGTGTGGGAATTCATAAATGAGTTTTAAAAGTTTACACTGGGTGTATTGACAAGAGAAATGAAAGATGTGAGGGTAATGATGGTCTCTATGCTAAAAAATTGAGTTTGTTTTTTATTTCTTCTTTAACACTGATCATAGCTTAATATTCATGATCTGGAGTCAAAAGAAATCTTGTTTGCTCTAAAACCTGACGATGGAAAGTCACTTGGTAAGTTGTGCATTGCATGAATTATTTTGTTAGTTTGTGATCAATACATACAGTCAAATGTTCCTCTCTAGCAACCAGGCAACAAGTTAGTCTATAGTTTTCTCATTATTAACAATTATTCATCAAAGTGGAGGAGAATAATGGTGGATATTTACTGAGCCGCAAAGCAGAGAGGTAAATATCCACCACTTCCAATGACACTTAGGTGAATAATTGTTTTAGTATATACCACACAGATACAAAAAAAACAGTTGATTTCTTTAAATGCACAGAGAAATGCTGGTAGGAAATTAAACTCAACTCACAATTTTGTCTTATCTGCTGCTCTGAGGTGACTAGTACTTGCTATTCACTTCCAAAAAGGGTGAAAAGCACCATTCACCTGTGTAGTAAATACTAATTTTTTTATGAACTGAGATGATAATGTAAATTGGTCATTGTGGAGAGCTTCTGAGGCTGACATTTCCAGCTATAGCCCTTTGTCTGTCTCTATGACAAAGGGCTAATGCTCAAAATGTCATCCTATGCCGCAAATTTACATTTCATTTATTAACTGCAAAATTGTCTTATAATATCCCCTGGCAGTAAATGTGTCTATTTAATATGTAACCACTTGCTTACTGTTATAAAACTTTTCTTTTTCTCCTTTCAGGGATGTGCATGTGTATCTCCTTGATCTCTGATCCAGCAACAGACAAGCCCTTCTTGATCGCAGGTTATGAAAGTGGTCAGCTTGTGCTCTGGGATGTTATGGCTGGAAAAATCTTGAGTAGAAATCCAACTCACGCTGAATCAGGTTAATCATCAATCTTTGGTAGTTTTGCACATTTACAAACATGCAACTATTGTGGAGTTTCAAGTTTGTGCGTCCAAATCCTTGAAAATATGAACCCTTTGCTCCCTAACATGGGTATGCATATTCTCAATACTGTTTTTTTTATAGATTTCCTAAGCTGCTGACAAGGAGAATTTGTTTAACAATCAAAAGTTTCTTTAGTTGTTTATCATTTCCTTGATTCCCATCACTTTCTTGCGTGATTCTGGAATATAAAGTTAAGGCAGTAAAAGCCATCAACCCTTTAACTCTCATGAGGGACCAAGACAGAATTTCTCCATACAATATCGATACAATATCTAGCAGACAAGTAAAGAGAATAAAGACAATCAATAAGGGGATTATGAGTTGATCCTTTAACAAATTCTCAGATATAACATCATAAGAATTGTATGACAGACAGTAAGGAAAATTACTAAATGAGATCTTGGGAATAAAAGGGTTCAGTTTGACTTGTCTCTCTTCTAATGGCTAGACTCAAACCCATAACTTGAAGCCTTTACTTGCTGGATAGGTAAAAACTTATTTATTTCCTTCAACATGTTTGTATTTACTTTTAGTTCTCTGCATGGATGTAGACAAAGAGGACCTCAGAATAGTGTCTGGCTCGGCGGGTAGTAAGCTGTGTGTGTCATCAGTAACACCTCAGGTATGTGCAGGGTCTTGTTAGAATTGTTTCACTTACTGCTGCAGACATGATACCATCCATATATTCTCTCTAGCACAGCATAACAGTGGAAAAAGAAATTGAGCTGAAAAACCCAGGCATTGCTTCAGTCAAAATCAGGAAAGATCGTAAAATACTGGCCACTGGTGGATGGGATGGCAGGTAAAGTTGTGGGCCATTTATCAACCATTTAACATTAATTCTCAAAACCTTTATGTTTGTTTCAGGGTTGATACTGTAAGGAGAAATTAGATGTTGTTATAGCAGTGCGTATTGTCATGAACAATTACATAGATAAGTTGAATTTCATCCTCGCAATTTCAACTTCACAATCTTGTTCTACTAATATTCAAATGTATTCCTTTTTACAACCAGAAGTGATTAACATGTAACTTCTTTCTACAATATCTATACATTACCCAGCAAATGGGTTATGAGAATACTCAGATTTGTCTGGTAGTTGTTATCTTGATCTTACACCAAATTCTCTTTACTGATGTACAAGGGAATGCGTAGCAGCAAGAGGGGAGAATTGATAGTCCGATCTTGGGAGTTAAAGGGTTGATAACGATAATTCTTTAGATTTTTTTTAACGGTAACGATATTGAAATTTATATTGATGCCACCACTAATTATTGTAACGATATCTATAATCCTAATGTTTGTGGTGGGGACAACGATTATTGAAATAGTGATTTTATGTATCTACAGGATAAGAATATACAGCTGGAAAACACTCAAACCATTGGCATACCTTAGTTATCATACACAAACTATAAACACGGTGGATTTCTCAGAGGATCTGTGTGACCACGGACAGCTCTTGGCTGCCGGTGGAAAAGATTCCAGAATTAGTCTGTGGTCTTTGTACAATGAAAAATAGTTTCTGAACGGTCAGAAATTCTTCCTCACGATGGGAGTCGCAAGGGAAATTCGTCTCTGCTAATCTCCTCCATCACGCATTTCAAACAACTGGAAAATGAGCTTTTGAAATTCTGAACAGTGAAACTACATGGCCCTCCAGAGAACTCTATTTAGACTTTCAAACTTTTGTGGGGCTTTGTGAATCGTTGTGAGCTAATTTAGTTTAATCAACTGAGTTGTTCGATGTTATAAATTGACCGCCGTGGAGAATTTTTAAAACTGACGTTTCGAGTATTACTCTTTCGTCAGAGCAAATGTGAGTTGTTGGTCGAGGACGAGAACAGGTACCTATGGATATCATGGAACTGCAATATTAAATAAAACCATGGTTTTGAAATGGAAACGGTGTTGTTGAGTTGTTTTTAGCTCTGATAATGTTGAGCGAATTGGTTCTTGATATTTTCCAATCAGATCAATATTTTTAACGTTACTCCTTGTTATTTATTGCTCCTATTTGTTGACGTTCAACGTCTCAATCTTAATGTTGTAGCTAAGATTGGTTATTTTATCTCACATAATGTTCCTGAAAGGAATAACGAGACTAACTGAAAACGTTTAACTAGATGATCCTTTTTAAAGCAAATTGAAAGCATTTTCAAGGACACTTACTCGACCGTTCGGTAAGTAACGTAACACATCATAGAGTTGCCCTGAGCAAGGAAAGCTTTTGTTCAATGGAAAAATGAGCAGGCTAAAGAAAACCACCAGGCTTTTTTGGAACTGAGTATCGATGGGTCCAGCCTTTCCTCTCCTTTCAGACCCCTCAGTCTCGTTTTTCTCTTGCTCGTCCCGCCTTTTCACTCATCTCCAGCAGCAACTGAATGCCCAAACTGAAACAGGCTAGAACTAGTACCTCTTTTAATTTGGCTGCATTAGTCTCAAAATGTATCGATCGGCTAAGGTGTTCGATTGTATTTGACTCACTATAAGAATTAACAGTTTTCCCATGACACTAAAATCAGTACAAAATCTGCTTGCGTTTATCACTAACAAATGGCAGCAAAGAAAATTGGCTCCAATGTGGTATGAACAGAAGAGAAAGGTGATCCGAAAATACTTTGTCATCTGCCTGATTTTACAAGTTTTCTTTTTTTGAACTCTCTGCACTTTCTTGATATTATACTCCTGAGAATTTTGAAATAGAACTGTGATATTGTTTGTACAACCATATTGTTCAACCAAGATGGTTGAACAATATCCGTTAATTGGTTGTCACAGTTGCATGAAACAGAGATAACAAGACGCGATGGACGAGACTTATGCACAGTGTGGTCTGTTTTAAAATTCGCCAGCTCAGGATCGGTTTCGTGTAAAATTAAGAGCAGAAACTAAGTGCAAGGCAATACTAATGAGTGACCTTTATAGAGATCGCTGACTGAAAAAATATCCACTAGTTTGATATTGTTATTGAAGAGGTTGTTATATTTTTTGACTGGGCAATTACTGAAGAGGAAGACAAGAATAAATTTGAGTCTCTCGAAAAGTAATATACGAAATTTGTACCTAATGAAATTTTAGACCACATTACGCGCGGTTGCCATGTCAGCCAATCGCTTGATCAGTTTCCTAGCTCCGCTGTAATTTCCTACAAAGCTATGAATTAGGAAGAATTGACAGTTTTGATGTTTTTTTCAATTTGTTATATTAGGAGGGTTCTTTTCCCTTTTATCTGCTCTCGAGTGGCTCTGCACGTTAAGCGCGTCCTCGTATATTTTTGTCTCCAATGGTCGAAGTTATCCATAAGATTCAGTCAAAGAGCGCACGACGGTAGCTAAGGCCAAAGTAACGTAAAGATCAATCAATTCTAGTGCAGTATTTTGATTTTCCACTAGAAAAAATATTCGTTGAAGAACCTCGCGAATCTTCGCACTTTTAAGATTAAAGGCTTCGATAAATTTCTTCACCTTGAGTATTTGGCCTAAAAAATCTGGTTAAGAGTCGAAGAAAAAAATTACAACGATTTGGATGAAGGGATTCTCATTTACATGGCCGCGAGACATACTCTTATGATGCCGAAGGCTACCAGTTTCATAGTTCTTATCGCTATTCTGTATGTCTGATAAAAAATTAGCATATAGGCTGCAGGGGTTGGGACAAATTCCCCATCAATTTTGGTCGCATTAACAAATGAATAGTCTTGCGCAAATATTCAACCGTTTCACTCGGCGTTCGTTCGAACAAGTTTGGTTCGAAGGCATACGATTAACAATAAAGTGACTCATTTCTGTACTAGAAAAATTATACATAGTGTTCGGAATTCTCTATGTTGAGGTAAAACGATTAATTTTTTTGTTAAAATTTCGTTCTTAAACTTCATAAGTCATCGAGCTTCGGACACTTTGGAAATCGTGAAAGAAAAGAAGAAAAAAATTAATATGGCAGCAGTTTATCATCTATACGCAAAATAAGAATCTGTTTCTGAACAACAACCTTCTTTGACGAAAATTTTCTCATCATTTTATAATTCATCCTAATCTTTCCGATACAATTATTTAATTTGTTTTAGGTAATGGAAAGTTTTAAATTTTGGATTGACAACAAATAGAAATATAACGTGGTCGGAGTTTAAATTAGCTGACACATGGCAAAAACTTTTTTTAATTTGTTAATATGAGTCTGACATTATTATATATTTCAAGGTGAAGACTTCCTAAACCACACCGTAATGGCCTTTCGCCGGAGAGTTCGACGAAACCTCATCCTCCTGCTAATATTCACTTTTATATCTGTTGGTTTATTTTTCGCTTTACTCCAAACATCCCGAGACGTTGTCAAGAACAGAAACGTATTTCAGTCTGGGAGTACGTTTATTACAACATCAAATCTAACGACAAATGAGGCTCCTTTGGAAATCAAAACAAGCTCACTTAACGATTTGACAGAGAGGATGTTGCAGCACAAGGTGAAAAGTCGTCAAGTCTTGTTGGTTGTTGCCCATGGAAGATCTGGTTCTACATTTCTAGCTGATATTTTTGACAAGCATCCACGAGTCTTTTATATCTTCGAACCACTGCACGGGATTAGGAAAATGCAAGTCGGGGATTACGATACGTTTGCGACGAATTATCTTCAACAAATTTTTCAATGCAACTTCAGTATGGGTAATACAAGCAAAGAGATAGGTCGTTTTTTTCGTTTCTACAGCCGAGCATTGAGTTCACCCCCGTTTTGCAAATACAAGCAAGGAGATCCAAAATGGAGCCGAAAGTACTGTTCGCCTGTTACTCAAAAAAAGCTTGAACACACGTGTAAAGTGCAGCACAACACAGTCGTTTATAAGCTTCTTTTGGATAGAATCCCTGGCCAATCACTTGAGAGGCTTTTCCACGTGTGCGAAATGGCAGATGTTGAATGCAAAATTATTTATTTAATACATGATATGCGACCAGTTGTAATGTCCTCTCAAAAAGTAGCCTTTTTTCGAGAGGTTGATCGAAAAACAAGACCATCCCTAAGACAGTTCGTTTATTCTTGCTGCGAAATGATTGAGAGGAATCTTTACCTGGTGAAAAAGTTTCCTCCATCTCTTCGAAGTCGTGTGAGACTTGTGCGATATGAAGACTTAGCGGCCGAACCGCTGCAAGTTTTCGATTCTTTGTATCGATTCGCAGAACTCGAAATGCTAGAAAATATCAAACAATGGATCGTGAAAATAACACAGCCGAGTTTTGCGGATTTGAAAAAAAAGGAAAAACGCCCAGTTTCAATGATAAGGAACTCACTGGAAGTTCTGAACAAGTGGCGACTTTTGGCAGATTCTTGTTTCGTGGATGTGATTGAGCGATATTGCCGTGATGCGATGAAATTGATGGGATATGTTGCAACAGATGGTTCGGTGGAAATGCTCCAAAATTCAACGATTCCACTATTTAAAGAGAATTATACAGCGCAAAATTGGATATAGCAATTGCAGTCCGCCGGCTGAGTGCGAACACAATTAGTATGTCTCCTCGTCGGCCTGTCCTTTCATCAAATTTTAGGTCAGACTGTTCGTCTCCACAGCTTTTCGTCCGTACTTCTTTCTGCACATCTGAAATTTCCTTCCCACTTTCCAAATTGACTTAAGTGTTTTATAATTGAGCTATGGGCGCCCAAACTGAGCGAAATTTGATGTTTCAGCCCCTTTCGTGATGTTTTTAAAAAGGATTCTTTGGAATAAAAAATGTATCCCATAGTAATGATCAAACGATCCAATTTCTTGCTCAGCTAGGGAGAAGCCATTTCTCCAATTAATTCTTTAGTTCTTTTATGGCCATGTTGAAAGAACTATCTTCACGGCGGGGAAAGAAGCCACTTCACGATGGGTGCTGTGATGTGATTGGTCGGTTCAGAGTTGCATGCACGCACGGTTCTCTGTACGCAACTACATTGAATTGACACCAAACCAGCCAATGAAAAGCGTTAAATGCTATCAAGCTTTGATTTCTTCATAATAGACAAGTAAATATCTAACTTTAGGTTAGAGAAAATACACACAAGAATTACTTCATCACGTTGTTGTTGTAAACTGGGTCTGGATATCCACACTTTGAAGTTCTAGATTCACTGTGAGTAAACGTGAAAGTAAAATTTAATTTATTCCTAGTCTATTGAAAAGTGATTTAAAATAGGCTTTACATACTGTTAATTCAATGTGCTTGTTCGACCATCTGCTTCCAAAACACTATTTTAGCTAAGCCAACATTTATGTAGCTGCTTACCAAATAGCTGTCACATTTCTAGCAAACTTCTCAATGCTTTATCAAAATAGCGGTGCTTTTCTCTCAATTTCCTCAGTTGCAAGGTACGTTTCAAATTTCTCTTTTTTATGACCGTTCTCAGTGGTTGGGTTAAAAATATATACGGCTGGTCAGTTAGAGTGAAACTTTCCCTTGTCAAAAATGAACAGATTTTGGAATGTTTTCTTCAAAGGAGTACAGCTTGTAAATTTGATTGAGATATTTACTCAGTAAATGGAAAGCTTTTTGTATTATTCATTTGTATCATGTTTTTCTCTGATGTATCGATTGCATCTCTGAAACAAATTTATGCCATTAAAACGTCATGTGAAATAACACTGCGTTAACAATGAAATGTAGTTGGTGATAAAGACTATCGTTCACGGATTGTATGTTCCATCAATGGAAAAACCTGAGAAAAGTTATAACGACACTATTCTGACTGGTCTTGGATCGTTTTCAGTAAATTAACCCTAAGAGTGAACAATGGAAATCTAAGCCTGTCAACACGTACAGAACAATCAGCTGTTTTTTCAACGAGAAGAAATTACTAATTTCCTGCGGCGATGAGAGAAGTAGCATCTCCAACCGTGTGTTTATCACCTAGACAATCCATACATATTTGGTTCGTGAACATTCGGCTTTTTCTCAATTTTCCTCGCTGCTAAGGAAATTTCAAGCTCATTTTTTTTTTACAAACATCCGGAAATTTTCATTATACTTTTATTGAACCAATCACCTTATAAATCACAAGCTAGGTCTTCGCTAATGTTCAGTACTAACTCGATTATACTTTCCTTATCCCTAACACCTTGGCAATCTCAATCTCGGTGTTCTTCGTGAACGCTCGGCTAAGTCTTCGTGAATGTTCGGTATTTTCTCGATTTTACTTATCTTGGAGTAAACTAGCTCGGTTTTCTTCATGAGCACTCGGCATTTCCTCGGGTATTTTCGGATTGTACTCGACTTCCCTCGTCAACCTGATCTTAATTACACCCATGAATTTCATGATTTCAGTTTCGTTTAACCACTTGGTTTCGCCGAAACTTGTCACGTCAATTCCACAAATCGGTTTGTGCAACGATAATTTTGAAATACACGTGTAGACTTGCTAAATTTATCTTAAGATGTTACAAACCTAGCTTGTGGAGCCCTATAATAATTACTAAAAAAATTAAACTCAGGTAACCGACAAAATCTCTCAACTGATTTCTAAGAAAATTTATTGCAGTTAGAAAGGAGAATTACCCACGTGATCATTCAGGAGTTTCAGAGTGAGTTGACCATATTTGGAGTTCCCCGTAATCACGTGACCTTTAATGCCAAAAGGCCCACGCTGGTGATCAGGGCCCAGGTGTTGAAAGGGCAGATAACACTATCCAATGGATAGATCGCTATCCAGCTGATAAGTGTTAAAAAAAACGTACTGCGCATCCACCAGATAGAAATTTATCCAATAGATAGCGTTATCCATCTCTCGAACAACAGGGGCCGGATCGATAGCAAATGAGGACAAATGTTATTGCAGATGGTAACGCATTTTACTAAAGTGTTTTTGACTTCATTGATGCGAACTGAAAATTACCACCTGCAGTGTGGGAGAGTGGTACGTAAAACAGACCAAATAATAAATATATTGTGGCATTGGTGAAATTCTGTGGTCTTTGTTTGCAGTTTCCTCTGAAATCTTTGTGATATGTTTTTGATTAGTTCTGTCAGGAGCCCATCACTTGGGCTCCTGGTTCTGTGCAATACAGAAAGATTGAAAACATACTTAATCTCTGGTGAAATAGTTTACAATTTACTTAACATGTCAAATACAGCTATCGAAATAACAATCCAACTTAACAATCACGATTCGAGCAATAAAAAAACAACGCGTTTCGTCGCTCTCAGTATGCCTTTGCAACTCTTTTCGATGCAGTTCACTGCGTAATTTTGTTGTATGTAGTTTAGAATAGCCTTCAAACTCTCCTTAACAAGTTTTTATCGAACGAAACTTTGTAATGAGAGCACATTGTTGAAACTTCATTTACATTGATTTTGAACCTAGTTCCCTAAAAATATATTTTGAAGGAAATGTTCACTGTTTACATGCACAAACTAACCCAGTAACAACGGAAGTTGGTGCTGTTCCCCGTGCAACTTCATATGACACATATTTGTAGTTATACGTTTATAACCTGCTGTTTTATTTGGGGATGAAACTATTGAAAACATGAAGACATTAAAAATTTAGGTCGAGCGATGCAAATTTGAAACGTTAACGATGCGGTATTTAATTTCAATTATATGAAGGCTAACAAGGACATGTGTCGGTTGATTCAGTCCTGTATTTCTTAATTTATTTTGTAGCTGTGGTGAAACATTTAAAGAGGTTCAGTTATCGGTGTTATCAACAACAATGGCTAGATGGGCAAAAATTAAGTTTGGTTTTGGTTCCTTGTTGGTCCTCTCTGCTGTTTCATTGGGTTTATTTTTTGCTTTTCTTGATATGTCAGTGCACCAACACATTGTTCTGAGCCAGGATCTACTTGGTGCTTCGAAGAGGTTATTTTCATTGACAGAGCCAATGACCACGATACCGTGGGCTCCTGTTGAGCCGACGGACAAGGCTCTGGAGAGGAAGCAAAGGATTGTGTTAATTGTTGCTCATGGCCGATCTGGTTCTACGTTTCTGGCCAGCATTTTTAACCAACATCCACGAGTATTTTACGTGTTTGAGCCACTTCATGGAATTCAGAGAACAAAACCTGAGGATTATGATAAAATTGCAATGAATCTTCTTCATCACATTTTCAAGTGTGACTTTAGTGCGGGGAATTCAACGCGGGATATCGGCAGTTTTTTTCGGTTCTATAGTCGAGCCCTGAGCTCTCCGCCATTCTGTAACTTTAGACAGGGAGATCCTAGATGGCGAAGAAAAGACTGTTTAACTGTAACACAAGAAAATCTTGAACATTCGTGTAAAAAACAACATGATACAATTGTTTATAAGCTTCTCTTGGAAAGGATTCCTGGCCAATCAATCGAAAAGCTCTTTGAAACTTGCGAATTGGCGGGAATAGAGTGCAAAATCATATATTTATTACGTGATATAAGACCAGTGGTAATGTCTTCTCAGAGGGTAGCCTTTTTCAAAGAAGTGAACAGAAGGGAAAAGTCATCGATGAGACAATTTGTTCATTCTCGTTGTCAGATGACGGAGGCAAATCTTCGTTTGGTAAGAAATCTTCCAGTATCGCTTCGCAGTCGTGTAAGACTGGTGCGATATGAAGACTTGGCGGTGGCACCCTTAACCGTTTTGCAGTCTTTGTTCGAGTATGCTGGACTTGAAGTGTTAGGAAATATCAAACAATGGATTGTAAACATAACACAGCCCAGCGCTAAGGATTTAAGGGCGGAGAAGCGAAATCCTGTATCTGTTATCAGAAATTCTTTGGAGATTCTGAACAAGTGGCGACGTTTAATAGATTCCTGTTCAGTGAACGTGATTGAGAGATATTGCCGTGATGTGATGAAATCAATGGGCTACATTGCAACAGAAGGCTCGGTAGAAATGCTTAAAAATCTTACAATACCACTTTTTGCTGAGAATTACCCAGCGGCTAAATATTAGATCGAGGAATGAAAGTCCAACATAATACTTTGTTGATCCGTCGAGATTTAGTTCTGCGTGTTTGATTCTGTGTTCATCCGGGCAATACAATAATCAATATATAATCAATATAACAATCTTCCCTTTCGTGCCAGATTTTTCAACAATTATTATCAGCATTACTTGGTGAATAATGAATATTTTCCTCATGCCTGATGTTTTTTACAGCACCCGTTTGATACTCTAAATCAATTTAAGTGTTTTTGTGTTGTATCATAGAGCTAAGAGCATGCGTTGTCGTTGTCTCCGTGAACGGTCGTTAGCGGAATATCGCGGTATGCAGAAATCTCATCCGGTGTAGTTCCAGCTTCACAGAATTTTGAAAATCTGTTTCTCTGATCCAGTCACAATTAAATACTTTGAAGACACCAACTGGATAATGCTTGAAATATCCTGATTCTTATTGGTGATTAAGGAGTTTTGTGATCTCGGCTTAGCCTGAAGATTTCGTAAAGTTTAATCGTATTACAAACGAGAACAATTTAATTCAACAGGTACCAGCAGTCTTTTACTAGTCTGAACATCCAATCTTCGCCCCATAAAACTAAATCCATTATTCATATCCCGGCGTACGGATATACAAACAAAACGCGCTACATAGTGAAGTTTTTGTGGCGTTTTTCAGCCTGTAATTCTACGGGCACATTTTTTTCTGCAGAATAACGGGAAAACGAATGATAAAGCAAATGTAAAGAGACGACAGAGCAGTGAGCAGGAATATATATTGCAATTTGTCAGCTTTCTTAATTTCTGCTTTCTAATTTCTCGTAACGTGACAACATGGAATCAATGTATTCGTAGCAATGGATTTTCACCTAAACTCTGAATCATTTCGAACACGTCTTACAGAAATTTTATCGTATGGAAGGTCAGTACGTCTTCAGGGACTGTTTGCTTCAAATCTGGGGATAAGCAGTCAGCACTTTTGGTGTAAAATCTCTGTTACCGAGGGGTGCGTAAAGACAGACGCGTTTGAAAATGAACGCTCTGTTGTTCCAGTTTATACAACCAAACAGGACGCCAAGCGACAAGACACTCTTAGGTGACATGGAAGAGGAAGATCCAGGTATGAAAATGTGTTATTTATCGCAAGTTTCCAAAGGTCTCTCAAGGCTTTGAACGTGTGAAAATTTTCACGAGAGAACTGGAACCGACTGACGAACAGAAACTCACGATGTAGGGACGGGAAGCGTTCAAAATTCCCCACCCCTAACATTTCTATCTTCGAAATATTTCCTTCAAGAGAATTTTGTAATGGTACATACGATTGCCGAGAGACTTATAGTCCCAGAAGAATTTGGAAGTGTTCTTATTGCCGCGAACGTTTCAGTCCAAAATAAGACGTCGTCTGGTACTTTTTTTCAAAGACAAAAAGAATTACTTTATGTTCTAAAGAATTCGTTATTGATGTTTACGAGGCATAATAACTTTTGTCTGTTGATAAACTTTCGCTTCATCATTAATGGTATCATGTGCCGTAGACTAAACTGGAAACTCATCTGAATTCATAATTACTTGACAAATAATCTCTGCAAACTGCCAAATACGGCTCAGAACAAAACGAGGAATAGCAGAAAGTGAGCGCATTTGTTAAGAAATTTCTTTTGGGTTTGCAAAGGTTTTTTGAAGGAGTAAAATTGCTTAAAATTTGATTTCATTTTCACCGTTTACTTCAATTTTCTCCTGTTAAAAAAAAAACAATTAAGGAAAAGGAAATATGAAAAGCTTTTCTTCTTGGTTTTGTTGGTTCGGTCAGCCGGCTTTCACTTCGCATTCTCATTGTTAGTTATCTTCATGCTCAGTTAATCTCTGTGCCATTTTAATGCTAATTATGAGCTTTAAGCAAGCATTGTGACTTGAATACAAATAAATTCCTTCTAACCAGACCTTTTTAACTTCAAATGATCTGCCCCTCGCCCACGCTTAAGAATATATTATGCTAAGCTGGTCGACATTTCTAGAATGATTTGGTGTAAACAGAGTGCCACGGCAAACGTGAATATTTCCTTTTAACTTGGCGTCTTTTTGAAGTCGGGTTTTCAAAATTTAATCGATATTTTTTTGGAAATTACGCATCTTAAAAAAATAATAAACGTTGAACATCTCCCATCAAAAGCTGCTATAGAATATGGAGTCGCTGGATTGAATAAATCGATCGTTGAAAGCAAAAAATCTGTCGGGCTGTCGGCTGTCAGCGAACTTGGTTCCACTGAGAGAGTTAAAAACAAATCTTACGCTACAAATTCTACGCGATATTTTGTTTTCAGACGATTCTTATTTTGAAATTTTGAATCAGACAACCGGAGGGATTTTAATAATACATTGAAATTACATTTTTAGTACAAAGAAGTGTTTTATGTTCGTCAGTGACATCGAGTTGTTAATCATACCCTTGAAAGTAATTTACTCCGGCCTGTTCATTTAAATTTTCTTCAGAAAACGATTTTATTTAGGTTCGCGACTCTTCAAAATAAGATTTCATTTTCAAGCTTCACATGTCACAAAATAATATTTTCATTTCTGTCGCAAAGGAGTATTTTGAAAGCACTTCAGAATTACAATAAATATTTCGCTTGAGTTTGCGATATCATTTTTTTTTTCAAAATGGTGATTTGTTCAAAAACAGCAATAATTTTTCGCTAAATGCTGGTATCTCCTAATCGTAAACCAGACTCATCTACCGATCTAAGCAGTTGCATAATTCCATATTTCCATTTCAAAGGTTTTTTTTTTGTTTAATTTCTGTGATAACCGAATGCATAGCTCGTTGTTATCGGTGGCAAGCGTTGTCGGCTCCTGACAGATGTTCACGAAGAGAAAAAGGGCCAAAAACACAAATAGGTAAAACCAAATAAACGTAATGAAAACACAGGGAAAATTACTCACGTTCTGACCAATAGAAATTTCTCAAAAATCAAAAAAATTTGCGAACCCGCTGGAACCGATAATGTATTCTGTAAGAATCTTGTTAACCGCGTGCTGTGATTGGTCCAGAATTTTTTTATTGAATATTCATATTATGCTGTTCTCCGGAAGGGCAAGATGGCTCCCTCGAAAGGTGAAATTCGCGAAGAACAAGTGTTTTATGGCACTTTCAGGGATTTTTCTGCAACGAAAAAGACAGGCTAACGTTGAGGTTTATTTTCGTTGTTTTCAGATGCGGAGGTGCGAAAGAAATTGTTGGAAAACCTCAAAAAAGAGGTAAAGCGAATTGCAGTTGTCGCTTGTGAAATTTAAACGTCGAGCGATCAATCACTTGATTTTTTTATTCCACAGCTCTATTTCGCTTCGCTCAAAGATACACAACTTGATTTTACTCCATTTTGCAGTCATGCACTAGGAAAAGTTGTATGTTCATGTTTCCTTGGCAATGTTAGGTTAAAAAGATAGAAATGCTCGTCTTTTTAAAAATGTTGACCTGTTTTGTCGATTCCCAGGTCAAACAACTTATGGAAGAAGCTGTCACAAGGAAGTTTATTCATGCAGACAGCTCTAGTATAACCTCCCTTTGTGGTAAGAAATATTGCATTTGTTTCCGACACTATTTTGCCGGCTGAAGAAAAATATTTAAGGTAGTAAAAACTCTGGTAGTGTTTCTGTATAGTGTTAGTTTTGATTGGGTATAACTTGCAAACATTTCCTTCGCGGTCGATCTGTGAAGTGTTGTATACTTGCTAAAACGGGAATTTATAACGCGGAAGCAACTCTAGCTTCAGCGGACAATCCCGCCCTTTAGTTGAAGTAAGCTTCACAGAGTCACATAATTTTATTTCTTGATTCAGGGATCAGACATGGTTTTCACCTGTATGCGAACACTCGTACGGAAGTAGCAAGTCGACCAAATACGCGCTTTTGCAGGCAACAAACACAAAAATTCAAAACAAATAAACTCTGCTTGCGGCTTTGAAGGGGGTTTCAAACAACGCAGCCCACATCAAAAATAAAGAGTAATTCAAGCCTTATTTAAACTGAATTGACAGGCTGCGCTCGAAGGTTTTTAATCAGAACCTCTCATTGCTCATTAAAATCCAAGATTTGCATTTCAGCTGTGAACTTGTGCGAAATGCGATTAAAATACTTTATCGACTGTCGAAAAAAAAAAATACAGGAGGATTTTTAACTATTAATGTAACGTGATGTTTTTTGGTTTAACTTTTTAAATTACAAAACACTTTGTATCCAGATAAATAAATTGCTATTTCCTAATAAAATTAGCAGTGTCTCGCGACCGACAATATCGGAAAATTTTATATTAATATGCAGAATTTAAACATGTTGCACCCCGTTGCCATTTCGTAATACTAGTTTCATTACAGGAGAATTTTTTAAAGTACCTTACTTTAAACTTTCCTTTCGGTGGGTATGGTTTGAAAAATGATGTAAACCTATCAAAACCTTTATAAAATTCGTGAAATGGAATTTTATATCAAGTCACTGTTTACACAGGGCACGATCTTAATTTTATCGTTGTTCACTTAGGCACGCAAGGTATAATTCTTGTATTTTTTGCAAGAGTTGTCTTGTTTCAACTAATGGTATACTGTTCACGTCTCTTCATTTCCTCGATTTTTATAATTATATGTATCTTAAATTTTATCCTCTAGACATATTTGTGCCTACTAGACTGGAACCAACATCCAATCTTCTTAACATCAAAAATGTACTGTTATAGTTTTGTTGTTTCAATTTGCAGAGAGGTGGTTCATGTAAATTTTTTGAGTTTGAGTGTGACATTTTTTTAATATTTTGATAGCCAAGGAAAGTTATAAATTATCAAAGATAGGCAAAGATTTCACTGAAAATTCAAACAGCCAAGAATACTAATCCTTTTAAAAATGAAATTGGCAACAGTAGAAAAAATGCAAGTTGGTGGAAGTGTTACTCAGCACGGTGAATAATTAAAATTCTCTTTTGTCGAGGGACAACATGTTCACTGTTTCACTTGCATTGAGGTAATGGCCCTCTTTAGAAATATCACTTTGATGCATGGGTCAGAAAGGGGGAGGGGAGGGGAGGGGAGGGGAGGGGGTGTACTTTACTAAGTCTACTATGGCTTTGTGTCATGCAAAAGGATTCATTGAAACCTTGTAATTTTCTATGCTTGCAGCTATTGAATCAATTTAAAATTCACTGTACTCGGTATACTGGATATCTCAAAGTGTTATGTGTTATTGCTTTGTCTGTGGCAAAATGATCCACTATGTCATTACCACTTTTTTCACTTGATCATGAATAGTCATAGATTCTTGGGGAAATAGACCTTCTCCTAGAGATGAATTTTAATCCTTTAACTCCTCAAAGTGATCAACACCTAACTTCTCCCTATAATATCCATGTATTATCCAGCAAACATGTAATGAGAATACTTAAACTTATCAGGTAGAAGTTATCTTTATCTAACACAAAGTTCTTACCAGTAATTTATAAGGTAATATGTAGCAGCTAGAGGAGAGAATTAAAAATCAGATCTTGATAGTTAGAGTGTTAAGAAATAATTGATTGACCAAGAACTGAGCATGTTTCCCCAGAGCTTTATTGTGGTTTGAATATATTTCCTTACCATTTTTTTAAGGATTTGTTTTCAGTTTAGTTTTCTGTGACATTTTTGTAGGTGCTGTAGAGGCAGGCATTGCACATGGCTTGAAGAAAAGAGCCGCTGGTCTTCTTCCTGCCCAGGACACCCAAGCTGTTTTGGAAAAGCTTGCTCGTTTATCAGAACCTGCTGCTGAACTGGTCAAGAAACTCTCTGGGGAAGAGGAGAAAAGCAAGGATGGAACTAAGAACACATCAGCAGGTATATTTCAAGGAATAATAGTTGATATGTTGGGAGACCTCTAACCATCTCATCTCCAGAAGTGATTAACATGTAACTTCTCTCTTTAATGTCTGTAAATTATTGAGCAAGCAGCTAATGAGAAAACTTATATTGATCAGGTAGAAGTTGGTATCTTGATTTCATGCCAAATTCTCACAACTAATTTATAGGGAAATGTGTGCAGCAGCCAGGAGGAAAAATTAACAATCAAATCCTAGGAGTTAAAGGGTTGTACAAACTTAAAGACCAAAGGGTCAGACCATGCAAGTCAAGACTAGTTTGAGTTAAATCTGATAGGTTGAAAGTGTGGTCTGACTTCTCTTGACTAACCACACAACTTAATATGCAGCGCAAAAAAGAAAGCTTGTACAATATTCTGTAAATATAACAGAACATAAATAAAGTAAATGTCTAATTTTACAGCTTCATTTGTAGATAAGTAATTACAAAACAAATGAACATAGCCATAGTCAGCAACACAACACTTTTTGTTTGTAGAATCATTGGAACAAGGTTTCATGGAATTTTTTTTTTATACATGAAAAATTTAATTCTTGCCATGTTTTGAAGGCTCAATTATTTTCTGCCCAAGGTTAAAGATTCACAGGAAAATCTCTTTAAAGAAAGTTACTTTAAAAAGTGGTTGTTTAAAATGTAATGTCAGCAAAACACTTTCCTCAACTCATACCTTCAAGGTCTTGAGAGCTCACTAAAGCATCTTTCTATTAGGTACAAAGGGCATACTAAAGGTATTTTTTAGATATATTTGAACACCCTTTTTGAGTATTTTGACATTTAAATCGGGGCTTAAAATATTAATTTTAGTATCTGAACGTAATGTCTGCAAGATGGAATCACCCATTGCTTTTGATACTCATTTAAAAATTTTTCCAACTGACAGAATTTTTTATCTCATCAGGTTCTGCAGAAAGCCCATTACTCAAGTTGAAATTAAACTTCTCTGCATTGAATGGAAGCAACAAGAAGATAAATGGATATAACATCAGTGGCCATTGTGGCAAATTTTTGTGGATTAGAATAGCTCTTTTAGAAAAGTTGCTGGGAAAAATTGTGGAGGATCTTCAAAATAATGCAAGGTAAAGGGAGTGGAGTATCTTGAAATAACACTACATACAAGTTTGAGAACTTCTTGACAACTATCAAGTTGATAATCTAGCAGATTAAACCTTTAATTCCCAAGTCCTGATTGTTACTTCTCCCCTCAAGCTGCCATACATTACCATATAAATTAGTTACAAGAATTTGGTTTCAGATCAAGATAACAACTTCCACTTGATAAGTTTGAGCATTCTCATTACCATTATGCTGGTTGATGTATGGATAGTATAGGGAAGGGAGAAGTTACTTTTTAATCACTTCTGGGATGAAAAGGGTTAAGTTATTTACCTTGTCAGTCTCCTCTGTGGTAGTTATTCAGGGTTATATAGTAACTTAAAATTGTAAATATTTTTAAATATTTTATTTGGATTAAAAAAATAATGACAAGAACAAAACAAAGACACCTAAGAACATGGTGAAAAAAATTCCCAATTATCGTGACAGAATTAAAACTAAGAAACAAGTTTCACATGTGATGAGTTTCTTTTCAAAACTAAGTGTGAGAGGCACATTTATTTTTGATTTTCATAGTTTTCAAAACTGAAATCATTACTACTATTTTCATGGTTTTGACAATAACCTGCCAATTGTTTTATTCTTTTGATCACCACTGATTTTTTTATCTGTGGATGTCTTTTTTCTTAAGGGGTGGCAAAAAGGGATGACTTTCTCGACCTCATTAAAGGCTAATTTAGGATCCTGCATGGCCAGTGATTTAATATTACTTACTGTCAGTGGAAATGTAAGATAGACATAACATTTTTTTTGAAATTAAAAGCCAATGTTTGAAATTCACCCAGCTTAAGAAAAACTCTGGGTGAATTGCCACACAAATCCTTATAATGAGCCCTTTGACTTGAATGTTTTTCCCTAATGACATGTCCAGTACTTACCAAGAATGAAAAATTATTGGGTGGGAATACTTTTCCAGTGTCTAATGAAATTAAGGTAGATGTATTTGAATCAATAATTTGGCCTCCCCAAAATTCTCAAAATCAGCCAAGATGGAATTTGAAACTAACCACAACCTGAAATGATACATGTAGCATATGTTGCAAACTTTGCACAATTAATGATTTTGCATGTTATGTAAAGAATTGTTATTCTTTGCTTTTCTGTATGACAGTAATATCACAGGTCTGTTTTGAAAGGTCACAACAGTTCAATTAAGAGGCATTTATATGAGTGTGGGCAATTCAAAAGCTTTTGAGAAAAAAAGCCATCAATGCATTAATTGCTTTTTAATGTATTATTTACTGCATATGTTTGTGTTCTTCATGTACACTGTATGTAGAGGGCATGATAATTGCTATTATAATTGCCACAAAGCACAAGTGGTGGTAGATACTGACACTGAAGTGAACTTATGAAAGGTAATTTGTATGTTTTGCAGTCAATTTTATGAGCCTGAAGCCCTACTTAGTGATCCAGCTGATGGAAGAATATTTATTGAACTTTTAGGTAAGCGAATTACAATGAGCTTGCAAGGATTTACTTCCTTACTTCCTTAGATTAATGTTTTGTTAATTTTTGCTGACTGACTGACTGATTGAAGTTTTTTCTTAAAATTTATGTGACGTACTTACTTCTAAAACATTGTAAGTTACTTAATATCATAGGCGAATGGATGGAAAGTTCAGCTAAGCATTTCATTGTTTTACATGTACTTTGACCTTCTGTCTGAGTGATTGGATTTTGTTATATAAATGTTTCTTGCTGTCTTTTAGAACAGATGTTTAAAAAATACATTTGATACTTTATTATTTCCACTGAAAGATCCTATTCATTTAATTTTAGACATAAATTCAGTTTATTATTTTTTGCAAATATTGTAATTTTGTAGGCACATCGCTAATTAGTTGCCTAAGTTTCTTCCTTATTTGCATACCAAAAACATGCAGTTATTGATGCAGAAAACTCATTTAGCAATCTTGATCCTTCATAAATTTATCTACTTGTTTCTGGAGTTTTTTTCAGTGGTTATTGTTATTATTAGAATTTATTACATGGGGAGACATAGGAACCAGCCAAATTGCTTCTTTTCATTAAACAGAGATAATTTAAGTTCCATATTTATGTGGGGGCATCAGAATCAGTCATTGCACACACTTGCAACTTACATTGATTACCTTATGGTTCTTTGCCATCATCATTTTAAGAAGGAGAACTTTGCTGTTGATCCCCATTTGTCAGTTGCCACAAAATTAGTAACTGTTTTCATCAAAGTGATTGTATAGTGGTCTGGTTGACCTTTACACCTTAACATCACTGTTCATATTCTCCATACTGTTCTCTTTATATTTCTTTAAGTGTTGACAGAAAGGAGAATTTGTTTCACAATCAAACAGATTTACAGTTGAATCTAAATAACTTGAGCTGGCCAAGGAATTGTGAAAAATCCAAGTTATTTGGTGTGAAGTCAAATTACTGAAGGATGAGATGAAAACCTGAAATAAGTGATAATTTAAAACAGGTTTTAGGAAAAAATTTCAGTATTTCCCTGGCAAGTTTGCTTCTTCAGAAGAGTTCAAACATTGTTAGGCTCATTATAAAGGAAAATTTAAAACCATAAAAAAAACATTTTGCTTTCAAAAAGAAACATCTGAGGAAAAAAATTTTTCTCTTGCATTGTAATAAAAAGTGTTCAGGTTGAGGGTACTTGAACAGTTAATGTAATAAGTAAAACCAGTGGAAATCAAATTTCTTCAACTTCATCAGAAAATCAAATTTATGTACTAAAGTTGAAAATTTACAGATAGTCACCTGCAACTTGAATTATTTGTATGTTTGTTAGTTTAACATATTTTTCATTTCCATTTTTAGCAGTTTTGTCTGGGATTATTGTTATTTTGGCAACTCATGTTTAAAATGCAGTGTTAAAAAGAAAAAAAAGTGAGCTTAGTATTTACATTTTAAAGGAATCAATCAATTTGTGTTCCAAAATACATGAAATAGTTTAAATTCATGTTGACCTGTGACTTTTGAGTACCATAATCAATATCTTGATTGCCTTCAGTGAAACTTTGAGAGGACTTTTGAGAGTGTGTATCTTTAAATTTGTATCGTTAGATAAAAGACAAAGATAAAACAACATCTTTTATTCAAGACATGAATGATAATAAGCTGTTGCCAAGCATATAGAAATATCTATAGAAGATGTGTCATATGTATGTGAGCGGTATGTCATTGAAATATTAATTTGTTTTGTTTTGATTGTGTATTTCCGGATTAAATTGCTCATGCATATTCAAGGTTTAAATTTTCAACAAATTTTATTTGTACAACATTTGCTCTAAACAAAGCTTTTCACATAATTATGTGGTTAAGCTCATCAAATTGTACTGTAACAAAATTTTATTATGTGCTTCCAACAAACAGATGATCTGCAAACCAGCCACTTTATGAACATAGTTACTGTAGTTATTGTTGAAAATGTTTTTTAGAATGTATGATATATACGTAGTTATTTGATAAAAGGTGGCTGTTTTTTCTTTTTGTACCTTGAACTTCAAAGAGGGAATTAATCTTAAAGCCACAGAGACCTGCTGCTTATCACATTACATGGTGGTTGACTACAAGCTTTGGGAATGTAATTTAATTATTTTAATAATTATTTTTATCATTCATATGTATGTGCACCAATTCTATGTAGAGTAGATCTTTAGGCCAAATTTCACAGACTGAGATATTTCTCCATTTATAATGCCGCATACATCTGCTTCCTATTATTAATATTAATCTTCTTTGCTTAACCAAAAAGCATGTTTTACATTGTATTTTTCCTGTTAAATTTACACACAGATGGTCCAAGTGCTTTAGACTTTTCAAAGATGAAAACACCAGACAGTTATTGGACTGATCCAACAGCGGATGAGCTTGTTCAAAGGCACAGAATACACAGTGGGTTATGTCAGCAGTCACCTACAACACCAACATCCCAGCGACCACAGCTGGGTGTAACAAAGGCCTCTTATGATGAAAACTTAGCAGTGGCCCCATTATTAGCAAGAGAACACATAGAGTCTCTTCACCAGAACTCGCATGCTGCCCTCTTGTATGGGAAAAACAATGTCTACCTTGAACCAGTGAGTAGATATGATATCAAGTTGTAATGAAATAAATTTCATTTGACCTGAAGCTTGGATCATGACTTCTTTGAGATATGTGTGCGATATCCTTAAACTTAAGCATTTTTGGTAGATTTTAACCTATGGCTTCGTAATTTTTTTTTTGAGATGTTATGTTGGTTAGGAGTTCTTCATTATGCATTCATTCATTTGGCCATTGATCTTGATAATGGAGAATGATTTAACTGGTTTATGTGACTTGATTGATGTGTTAATACAAGTTGTACACTGTGTACAATCTGTATACATGAATAGTGTGCATGTTATGGTTTATTACTCTGGATGGAGGGACTGAAATAAATTATCTTTTTTGATGGTCTAAGATACTTCTACTGCTGATAAATTGTTTGTTTGGAATTTAGTTTAAAAGAAAAATTGCATTGCTAGCTGGACAGTTTTAATTGTGTGGGAAATTATTACAGTCTTACCTCTTTATTGGTAAAGTTGATTTCTGATTGTCTTTCATCAGGAAAAAGTACAACTTCATGCACATAGAGTTAATTAACTGATAATTAAAAGTATTCATGGCTATGAATTATTTCCAGTCTTTTGACCAAAAAATACTAAATTACCTAGCATTTGTGTAACTGTTTTTTTTTTTCACAGCATGAAGAACACCCAATTGCTGGATACCTGTCACTACATAAAAGCAATGAGAGTTTGCTGCTGAAATGGACACCTAATAAGTTGATGAGTGGTTCCTGTGAGCGAGAGAAGAGTCAGTTTTGGGATTATGCACTGACCGTGAACTTGAATGATGTGGTGTATATTCACTGTCACCAGCATGGTAAGGCTGTACAGGACATACACTTTGTTTAGCTTACAACAATTTTACTTCATCCTTTAAACCTTAAGCATCAAATTTCTCTTTACAGTAGTACTTCTGAATCATTCATTAAGATCATGGGAATAAAGGAGATTATCAACAACTTAAGAAGCTTTGATTGTTAAAGGAATTCTCCTTGTTATAATACTAAAGGAAATATACCAAGAAGAGATTGGAGAATGTAGATACTGATGATAGGGTGTAAATGGTTAACATACAAATATGTAAGATTCAGTATCCAGTGATTAGTTTGAAGCTAAGTTCTGTTATTGTTAAGTATTTGACATTTTGTAGAGAGTGCATTGGATTGATTTTCACAAACCAAACCAAGTATTACTTCATAATCGCAATGGCCAATTAGAACAAAGGAAAGAAATGTTTCTCAAGGAATTGATGAGAGCTTTAAGTATAAATTAACAAATTGCTAGAGGTACAGGAAAATGCAAGTTACCAAGTTTTAGTTTTGTAGGTGATTGGTTGAGAGGTTACTACAAGTCTTTCAGACCAATCACAGAGCGGATTAAAGGAAAACCAAGGCAATCCTTTCTTACTTTCTGATACTCAAATAAAATTGATTGCATTTCAGGTGGCTACGGAGTGGTTATTCTCATAGGACAAGATGGAGTCCAGCGTCCACCAATCCGTTTTCCCACAACTGGGTCTCTGTTGTCATTCTTAAACTGTCTTGAGAATGGTCTCCACCCTCATGGTGAACTCGACCCTCCATTGTTTAACCCACGCTCCAAGGGCCTTGCCCTTCCCAGCCTGAAGAAACCACTTTCAGGATCTAACTTGCCACTGATGTCTTTCTCCAAAGGAGAAAATACAAATCAAGATTATGTCTTTAGACTTGTTTCTGGAACAAAACCTGATGTTGTTGGTGAGTACTTAATGATTTGACAATTTCAGACGTGTTTGAAAAGGGTTCTTCTCGGGAATAAGTAATTGTATTGTGTTTCAGCCTTTGTTTGTGTGTGTGTGTGTGTGTGTGTGTGTGTGTGTGTGGGGGGGGGGGGGTACCTGGGTCACTTTTTGCTGGGTTTGTGCAGCTGGTCTCTCAGAACCCCTACTTCACTATAATATATTCTTGACCAATTATACACTCCATGTTAGTCACTTTTGGTAATACAGTAGCAACTTTTAACTGTGAATCTTCCCATTTTTAAATCCCTAGTTACCAGAATCTTTCATTCCCTAAGATCCCAAAATGAGTGACCCCATTCCAATAACTCCATTGACAATGCAACCCCATCATAGTCGATCCAGTTTTAAAAATGCGACGTCCTCTAGCGGCACATCCCCATTAGTCTATTACTAGGAAGTACTCCCCTCCCCACCCCTCAACTCTTCCCCCCCCCAGGTGTTTCAGTTCATGATTACTTGTACTTGAAAACTAAAGAGACGCATACATTATATGGTAATCGTAAAATCTGGGAGACACTTCAGAATTCAAATAAGGCATTGCATTTTGCCGCTTTAGTTGGATTTTTGTTTTCCGTCAAGTCCCCCGCCCCCTGCTCCAATAAAGCCTCCTTGCTAATGAAACCACATTAGGAAGCCATGGTGCTGTCACAAGATAGAGAGGTTTTATGTTCATTCATAAGTTAGTCCTGAAGTAATGACAATAAAGAAATGTTAAATGTACTTTGTTGTCTTAATATTTTTGTTGTTCATACTCGGTGCTATAATTTCAGTGTCCGAGGAAATGGATAGATGGTCCTCCCAAAGATCTTCCAAGAGGCAAGGAGGGTTACCATGGAGACGTCAGGACCTAAGTTCAAGATTACAGTCCAGCTTTAGACGAAACCAGAAACAATCCTCGCCTCACACAAGGTTAGTGCTGAAGAACTTTTTTTAAACAACAATTCGCAAATCAATAACGACAAATAAAGCCTACATTTAGTTTTTTGAGGAGGAAGACGCTTCCTGCCCTTTGAGCTGGTGCTGTTTTCCGTAACATTAAGCGACTTGGCGTATTGACATCCCCTCCCGTCCCGTCCCCTCCCGTCCCCTCCCGTCCCCTCCCGTCCCCCTCAGACATATGACAATCCATGGCAAGTAGTTCTTGGCATTTCATCAGGTTTCCCCGACAGCTCACCGGCAGTCATTTATACTCTTGGTTGAAGAGAAGCTCTATCAGAAAGGAAATGTCTTCCTCAACAACACAGGACAATTACTTAGGCAGCGCTTGAATCCTGAACCTCTCAAAAGTTAAGAGTTCTGAGTTCAGCGCCAACGCGTCTCTCACCCTGTAATCACAATGACGACGATGACGGTCATGATGACGATGACGATGTCGGTGACGACTTCGATGACGATGACGATGACTATGACGGTAATGATGACGTTATGATGACGCAGACGGTAAAAATAATCATGGTGATGATGATGACCTTGACGATGACATGATGTTGATAACGATGTTAATGTTGATGATAATAATAATGATGATGACGATGATGATGATAGTAATAATAATTTTCCTGTGTGCGGTTTTGTTTACTAGGGAATGTCTCAGCACTGCATGCGAAACTATGAGACGACAAATCACTTTACGAGCTTTCAATGGATGTAAGTTAACCTTGATTATGTAGATTCCAAGTGATATTAAAACTCCTGAAGTGTTTTATGTGCTTAATAAGTGTTCATGCTTTTTCATCAGGGTTTTCGTACGTGCGCCACCTCAAAACAGTTAGAACGCATTTGTTATGGCTAGTTAATCACAGCAACACCAATTCCGAAGAGAACGGAGTCGATTACGCCCAGGGACTTACTGAACAAACATGGAGAAGCATGTGCAGTAATGGAAAGGTAAAATCTTTTTCGTTAGAACTGAGCAGGCTCTGGTACGAGTGGAGGAGCGGCGAGAGAAGTCGGCTTCGTTTGGAAGACGGCGACGGGAGCGATTTCCGCGCCAGGCCCTTCGCCGGCTCCTTACGCCAGCTACCTCGTCTCTCGGGGCTTCGCCGGTCATGCCACAGCGCTTTAGGCAGATGTTACCAGGAAGTTTAGTCGTTTGCATGAAGCGAGATAGCCTGTAAACGAGTTTTAATAAGCGCTGCGAAGCCCATTAGCTGCCGCTGATTGTTTCTCGTGGCTTACTGGCTCAAGGTGAGATAAACACACCAGTGGCTGGATGATGAGAATAATGAATAGTCATTAGTCTATGTTTCTATCTTTCCCTCTTCTTTTCCAAGAAATTCAGGTTTCTTGTTAAGTGATTAGCTACACAGTGTTACACATTTTTGGTTTAAACTTTTATCCTATGCTTATTTAGACATGCTTTGGTCACTGGGTTCCTTGAAGGAACCTTTGTTATCTCATAAGCGCGTTGTATGACGTGTCAAAACGACGGTTGCGAAAGAGACATAGCATGAACGAGTAGCTGTGTAAGAAAAAAAAATACCTAGCTTGTCTGGATACATTGTGAGCTTCACATGTAGTTACCTAGGGACCACTTCTCGAGCCGGAGCCGTAGTTGCAAAAGTGATTGCAATTTTTCTTATCAACTGATCATCTTCCAGGTTAATGACGAGGATAAAGTCAAGAAGTATGTCTACTTCGGCGGAGTAGAACACTCCATCAGAAAAGAGGTAAGATCATCAACATGGTAAATTTAATCACTGCTAACCAGCGAGCATGAGAATGTTTTTGCCTTAGAAGGTATTTTATGTTACATCTTTCCTTAAGGTGTGGCCTTATTTACTGGGACACTACAAATTTGGAAGCACACCTAAAGATCGTCAGGCAACTGACAAGGCTGCTAACGAAGAATTTCGTTCCATCATGGAGGAATGGAAAGAAGTAGAGAGTGTGATTCGACAGCACGAGAAAGAACAAGAAATGGATGGTATCTCTATGGACAGCACAGGCAGTAGAGATGAAGTCTTTGAACAGTTGGAAATGATCAGTAGCGGCTTAGAAAAATCAGAGAATTTCAATCGTCAGAGGGTCAGTATCGAGGAACCCGAGATTGAAGGACTTGATGAGGCTGCAAAAGCCAGGTTAATGAATGGACAGCTTATTATTCCAGCGAAAAATGGCGATGATGCCGAAAGTGGGTGTTGTAGCGACTGTGGGGAAGACAATGGCAAGTTCATGTCAATGTCAAGAACATGCCAGCGATGTAGCAAGAGATTTCATTCTGCTGTGGAAATGAACAGTCACGGGACAGGTCACGTTCCAAATGGCCATGATTCCACGTACAGTGACACCAACGCGCGGGAGGAGTCACAGCAGACCAGTCACGACACGGACACGGAGGTCCCAGTCCTTTGTAAACAATGTAGCCAGGGAAGCATTGGGTCTAGAGCATCGTGTCCATACTCGGTGAGTAGCTATCTTTTTCAAGATACTTGAGATCAGAGGTAGGTGTCCGTAGTCAGATCGAGGTGTCTATGCAGCTTGTTTTGGCGCTTGCCTACATAATTTAGACTTGATGACACTGTCTGCTTCTCGTTTTCACCAAGGAATATCACTGAATATGAAGGCGAATTTTTAGGAAACGTTACAAACTTGAAGTGAAGGTACCGTGCATAAAAGAATTCCTCCCTTCAACTGCTTCATGCTGTGAAAACTGGGAGGCACTGAGTTATGTTTGGCCTTTTTTTTAGCCTTTTTGTGATTTTTAGCAGAACTTACCAAGGTCCAGATTCAATGCTATTTTAACTTTTCCTTCGATCGACTTTTGAAGACTCACTGTACCCCCCTTATATACTATAAGAACAAGAACACCTGTTAAGAAACGCACGTGTGCAATACTATAATCATTTAAACAACTTTGTGAGAAACGATATCTTTGCTTATAGTTGTTATTACTGATCTTCAATGATTTGCCCGATTATTCTCCCAGACTGATCTCCTTGATGACTTTGGTTTAAATCTTCATCGAATCGAGAAAGATGTCCTGAGATGTGATAGAAATTATCCATACTTTACTCACGAAAACCTCGATAAACTAAGAAACGTCATTAGCAGGTGAGGCTTGGTTACAAAATCGACACTTTTCTTGAATGGGTTACCGTAGAGTGTCCGAGCGGATCAATGTTAGTATCTGAGCAACTCCACACCTACTCCTCCCCTAACCCCGCAACAGTCAACTGATAACAACCTAGGGTTAATGCCGGGTTAGGGAAGGGGTAGGTGCGTGGTTGCTCATTCACTGACATTGATCCGTCCGCGGACCTAGCGACTGACGCTTGGAGTGCCTGAGTAAAAGTCATCTTCCGAGTCAAGTGAAGGATGTATCATGACTCGTGTTGGTGATTTTCGCGTTTGATTCTGTAATGTTTTTACTTGCAGTTACGTGTGGAAGACCTTGGATGTTGGTTACGTTCAAGGGATGTGTGATCTCGTTGCCCCTTTGCTTGTCGTCTTTGACGATGGTAAGTTGCTGCACTCATGCAGAACGACCAAAAAAGAATGGAGGGTTGTAAACACTTCTCATGTCATCCTTGTTTATTGGTGAGTTATCTTTTGTCGTTTCCGCGACTGTAAAGGTGTTTCTCTTCTTTTCTCAGAGGCGATAACCTACAGCTGTTTCGTGGATCTCATGCAGAGAATGAACAGTAACTTCCCACACGGCGGAGCTATGGACACGCATTTTGCAAACATGAGATCTTTGATCCAAGTACGTACCTAAATAATTCATTCGATCCAAGTGATAAAAGAGCGATGAAAACTCCTGCATTTTAGCGATTATGCATTGGAGTAGCTTACGTTAGTAATATTATATCAACGCTTTTTTACCATGTACGTGGAGTTATTAAGTTTTTGACTCACTGTTTGCAGATTCTCGACCCTGAAATGTTCGAACATCTTCAGCAAAATGGCGACCTCACGCATTTCTACTTCTGCTACAGATGGTTCCTTCTTGACTTCAAACGAGGTTTGTGGCCACACACCCTGACATAGCTCAATAGACATACAGACGGAGTTATGTGCGTAGATACAAACAGATAGACAGATCGACATGCATGCAGGCGGGGAGACACCGATAGACTGACCGACTTACAGTAGTACGCAAGAAGATAGATGGAAAGACAGATAGACAGGCGCAAACAAATAGACGTCAAGTGAATCATAACAGTTTAGTTATGATGGTTTGCTTTCGTGTTCATATTTTTACAGAACTTCTCTATGAAGACGTGTTTGTAGTGTGGGAAATCATCTGGGCAGCTAGACACCTTGCCTCAGAACACTTTGTTCTTTTTATCGCCCTTGCACTGCTTCAATTTTACAGGTAAAGGAAAAAACTGATTTTTGACTGTTTCCTTTGGTACGGACGTTTTTACGGAAGTTTCAACAGGCAAGCGAATCCACGAGGAGATGTTACTAAAGATGAGTTGGCTAACTCTCGTTTAAAAAAATACAAGAGTAACTTTCATTTAATGGTAGACATCAATATCAAACATATCTCACTGTCTCAGTATGAAAAGAACTGTTTTAATGTGATGAGAAACTCTGAATCTTACCTTCTTGTCTTACAGGGATATCATTTTGGACAACAAAATGGACTTCACAGACATCATTAAGTTCTTCAATGGTATTGTAATCTATTTCCATAAGTGATAAGACTGCCCCTATCCCTTATTGCCTGATCTCCCCCCCCCCCCGCCTTAACCCCCTCTTGAGTTATTGCCCAATCTACGTCTCACCCCCTCCCCCCTCCCCCCTCCCCCCGATCCTCCCTTTATAATAGTGGGGACTTTGTAAGAGTCCCCACTCAAAAGTCTCAATCTTCATCGCAATAATGAAATCACTTAAACAAAACGATCACAACAAGATGGGAAGAGAAACTATCTTGTATAAAACTATAAAAGCCTCCCTTGGTGTCAACCCCCATTTTAAAAAGTCTACCAAATTGTAAAGGCCAAGGGTTATATCCGGGATTTACAATGTATGATTGATAACTATTTGCCGTCTCTTTAGAAATGGCTGAGCGTCATAACGCGAAGGCGGCACTGAAGGTCGCGCGGGGTCTGGTTGCAAAAGTCCAAGACCTTATCAAGAACCAGTAAAACAGGATAAACGCTGGTAACGCAAACGACATAACCGAGAATGAATGGACTTAGGAAATATGTTCTTTATTATTTAACAAGCTCAGAGCTTTAAGGTATTGTGAGGTGGAAGTACAACAGACGACGCTTAAAAAAAGCAATGGCTGTAGATGACCAACTACAAAGTGTTAAGTTTTGTAAATAGATTGTTATCCGTCGCCGTTGTAGACATCTTTTGGGCAATTTTAAGTTATTAATAATGAATGGATATATTTCATTGTAACAGACCAGCTACATGTGCTGGTGTAACACTCAAGAAGCGGGTCATAAATTATGTAATTGTAGTTGTGTATAAAATTAATGTTCCGATCCAGCTCTGAAATGTTTGGGTGGTGGTAGGAGCGGGGGAGAGGGGGGAAGGAAGGGGTCCTCTTCCCTAACTTAGTGGAAACAGTTAAATAGTTATTTAAAATCGTTATTTAAAGCAAGTAAACGGCAACGTATTGCATATGATCTTTCATTGTTGATGACTTTCGGTGACAATTGTTAACTAATTTGTCTAGTTCTGTTTACAAGCTACACCTAGAGTGCCATGTGGAAAACAGATTAGCATTTCTTAATTTTATTGTAATGTTTTTAAAATGTTGTTATCGAGAGCCACAAAAGTTCAAATATGCTTGATGTTAGTCATTAATTTGCCATCGAATTCAGTAATCATACTATATAAATTGAATATATTTTGGTACCCGCTCGTCGAGTTGTAGGCACCCGTTAATGAGGTGCAGGGACATGGTACAGGTTCGTGTTCCCTAAAATTGCTTCAATTAGTTTTTTGTGTTGATACCAAAACATTTGGTTTATCAAAAATTGGAAAGTTGAGGTCTGTAAACCGAAGAATGTCTGGTTGATAATTTACTTAGCCCATGCTAAACTCATAATTATTGATTCATTATAAATTTAAGTATTTATTAGCTCACAGCTACTATACGTTGGGACGAATCAGAGCTGCTAGTAAAGTATTTATAACAAACAAAGTAAAACAGTAGACAAAAATACCAAATCAATCGGTTCCTTTCATTTGATTTTTTTACGGTATTCATAAGCCTGCGTGACCTCGCGATTAACTTTTTTGTGAGGTTTCCGCGCTATAAAAGTGGTTCTGACGCATGCTATCCTTTACAGAAGTGGCATTTATTTTTGTAGCTTTTTGAATTTCTATGTTAGGTATATTGTTTCCTTATCGAACAGGCAGCTCTACTATTATACTCTGATATGTTTACTTGTTACTGAGTAATAAGTCAGTTTGGGGAAATTTTCAATTGACTGTCAACAGCCATCTGCGCCGTAATTGGTCGAGAACATATGTGCCATCCTCCGAACCAATCAGACGAAAAGTATAAGTCAATCGTGTCTCGTCTCTCGTCAACAGTGTTTTCCCGCCCTTTTGGTAGTTTACCTGTTATTAATTTGAGTTTTAATTGGCTAATGATGGTGTTTATCCTTGTTATGATTGGCCGTTGTGATTGCTTCGGTTTTGGTTTGTCGTAAGTCAATTGAAAACTGCTCTGGTCAAGTGACTTCGTTTTCAGGGTGCTGTGGAACAGAAAGAGGGCGAAGTGTATTGTACAAACAAATATGCGACAATACAAGTAAAATGAAAATATAAATGATGCAGTAGTTTCCTTATTTCTGATTTTTCGTGTCGCCAAAATGACACTTTTCTGATGTCAGGGTGCATACATCAACTTGTTTATTACTGATTGAATAATCCACTTAGCAGCTGTTCAGTGGGTTGTCACGCAACGCTCCCCTCATGAATTCCAGAGAAGGCGCGATGGAGACTAATGGGTTGTATTCAGCCTTGTTCGCTCTGTCCTTCTCATCGTCAAGAGGGTTCACACAAATACATAAGGGGATGTCTAACTCACTACGCCCATAGGCACGATGATCATCTCAAACCCAGTCCCTCTTCATTTCACATCAGTCGAGTTGTGGGTCAGGTCCTGGAGGGGTTATTCCCATGAAAAGGATTTATAGGTACATGTCACCCCACAGGCTGTGATTCTAAGTATTCTTGGTCTAAAAAGGGGAATAGACTTTGAGTATGTTCGTTCAAATTAGGTGTGGGTTACAAGGGAACGCCAGGAGTGTTAAAATAAAACATACTCGTCTTTTCAACACGAAATGACTAATAGGGAAAGGAAATTAACCAGACGTTACCATTGAGCTGAATTTCTGGGTGAATTTTATCCGCTCTTGACATCTGCAGAGATACGAGGCATTCAACAATTTAACAAAGTGTTGTAGATCTGCACCAAAGAGTGTAGCTCTTAGGAGGCTCTTAGACCTGTATCTGTAGTAACAGTGAACCCCTCTGTATGGTTTTACAAAATTCAGGGAAAACTTCCCAATAACTTGACGTTCCTCGTGCCAACGTAACTGACCGGTATGTTCTCTGGTGTGTTTAGCTGCAAGTTCGTGAAACAGTCGGCACAAGTCGGGAACACTCGTACATAAATTAGGTTCCGGTATCGGAACACCCCTGAACCATCCCGACTGGAACACGTTTCATTATCTTTCAACAATAACAGACTGCTGGAGGCGACGAGACGGCGGAATGAGAGGCGTATCGCCATTTTCTGTTTTCGTTCTCCTTTCTATTTTTGCAGTTTCATTCTGCAAAAATAAACAGGATTCGGGCAATGGAACTATTGTGAGAGCCCGTTTAGAGGTGTGTTGAAGTCAGCCTGTTTGTTTATCATGTTAAAACAGACCGACTTTCCAAGAGTGGAAGGTTCGATCTGTTAAACAGCTGTAAGATTCTTTGTTGGAACGGTAGTGGCGCAGGTTTCTCTGCTCCTCCGGTAAAGTAACTCATTCAACGAAAGTATTTTTTGTACGTAAGTAGCCGTCCAACTCCTAAAGGGTAAAATAACTGCAACTTTAGAAGGCGTGAATTATTCCTTGTCAATTATTGAGCTTCCTTCTTTGTACTAATCGTCTGCCCAGAAGCCATCAAGATTATTCATGTCAATCAAAGTTAGGCATGCCTCAGAAAGTTTTCTCATCATTGGATCGATCAAAATTGATAAGATCGCTTTAAAATGATTACGCACAGCAATATCGGAAAGAAAAAGAAAACTTTTCATGTAGTCCTTGATTCTTTTGTTGCAAGTCGTTCGCCTCTTTAATATTTTATTATCTGTGGTCATTGTGGTGAAACCCTCTCATCTTTTTTCATTGGCTAGAAATGGTGTAATTTTTCTGTTCCTAGAGCAATATGAGATAATTATTCCGTTAGGCTGCGGGAGAATTAGCCTGGTAAATCTTACAAGGAGGGTGGCTGGGGGGATGGCTATTCTTTTGAGTGTTGAGAAGGGGCACATATGAACCTCATGGGATATATCAATTGAAAATTCTTAAATTATTTGTTTTGTTGGAAGTGTAAGATAAAGTTAAGATAGGGTCAGGGAATGATATCTTGAAAAACCATGGCCAGGCAAACTCTCCATTTGGTCACTGTTTGCAATACCTCTTGATATACTGTTCATAGTGTGCTTACTTTGGTCAGCAACTCTGGTAGAATGCGTAAAATGTGTTGCTAAAATTGTTAAATATTAATCATGGATTTTTTAAACACGAGTCTAAGTCAGTCAGTGAGTCTTGGATTCATCAAGAGAACTGAGATTTTTTCTTTTTCATTGCTCATAACAAAATGAATAATACTGAGCTGGATAATTTACCATGTTTCTCAACTGAATAATATTTCCCTTGATAGAGTGGTTTCAAGGACATAAGTAGAGGGAACAAAATATACATGTTATTATTTCTTTTGTGTACATCTGTGCACTTGTTATTGTGGTGAATTTTGATATTTTGGAAAAAGCTTATTGATACAGCTGTGTAAACTTTTTTCAGAACTACTCCAGCATATTTAAGGTACCAGATTTTTTTATACAACTAAGGGTTTAAAAAAATATATGTACACACACTTGGTCTCAAAGTTACTAATTGTTATATTTTTCTCAGACCTGTGGTGGATGACGTTTGAATCGCCTCCCAGAGGTAAGATTTACTCCCTGCTTGCTTTTAAGTAAGCTTGGTTGAAAAGAAAAAAAAGAAGTCTTGTTACAAGTTTCTACCTATCTTGTGAATGTGTAAATAGAAATTGAACTTGGTTTTTTGGCAGTTTACTTCATTTTCAAGTGAGAGTTATCAATCAGTCAAGACCTCAGCACAAATCAAAACTGTTATTGTGGTACCACAGTTAAGCTAGCTCATGTTATGTCTTTTATCAGTTTAACTGAAAAATACTCTTTTTATATTTTTCCACAGGTGAAGGCTTTCATTTCAAAGCTTTTGCCTTTCCAGTATCCTTTTATTCTTGTCCATTGATGCAAATTGAAACTATGGTGCAACCCCTCTATAACAGTTTTTTTAAGGAATAGGAACTTTTGCCATACAGCACGTCTAAAATCTTTTCATTAATTTGGAATGACTTTTTGGTGGGAGTGTCCATGTGTGTGTGGGAAGGGAGGGGGGGGGAGGGGAAGGTAACCTGTATTGGACAAGCGTCTGTTTAAAGGAGGTGACAATACTCCTTTTTGCTTCATGCTCAGGAAACAAGAATAAGCTTGAGCAGAGTGAGGGACTAGGTACAATTGCTGACTTCACGTGTACATGTGTTTAACACCATTTTTTCCCCATCTGTAATGTACCAAAAAGTGTCAGTTATGTTCCTTTATGATGTATAGCCATGATGTGAACATTAAGTACATTCCTGGTAAAGACCCAACCATGGTGTTCTTAAATTCTGACAACAAGGTGGTGCTGGTGAGTAAACTGTTTTACCATGGCAGTATCATTTTCTAGAAGTCCCAATCTTACTTTATCTGACAAAGCTCTTGATGACTGTACAGACACTAACACCTCTCAGTTATCTGATAGCTCAATGATTCTCACAAACTTTTGTCACTGTTGTTTTGTTATCAACCTCCTCCATTGTTTTTCCATGCAGGAGGAAGATGTTTCAGAGATGAATACAGATGAAATATCCCAACTCTTAGAAAAGCATGGATTGCCTAAGTCAGCAAAAGCCAGGAGTGAAGTTCCTGAAGAGCCAGATGAGCCAGAGGAACTGGAAGAGCCGGAAGAGCCGGAAGAAGAGGAGCTGGAAGAGGGTGAAACAGAAGAATATGATGATGATGATGATGAGGAAGATGATGTTACAGACCATACTGAACTATAAATTCACTTTCCTCCAATACCAATGAGCAGAGTAATTTGGGTAGGGTGTAGGTTTTTCAAGTGGCTATACATGCTCACATAAACTCTTTTCCTTATATTTCACAATCAAGAAAAAATAACAAAATTTAGTTACCAGTATGTAGGCTAAATGTTTTACATTTCTTTAATTGATATAATTTACAGCACAAATTGGTAGATATGCAAAGAAAGACAAAGTGTTTAGTACAACGACTTTCAAGTCATCCCAGGATGTGAAGGTGTTTAAGAGTACATGACACAGTTGTGGATAAATTAATTTTGCAGCTGTTGAAAAACACTCTTGCTAATTTACAAGAATGGGTTCTTGCCAAGGAAGTTGTTTTAATGCTCTGTATCTGAAAGAATAAAATTATTTGAAACAAAAATGAAATGACACATATTTATTACAAGAAACAGGTAACAAATTCTCCATGTCAGGAAATTCTCTCCTTGTCAGCATCTTAAGAAGTGTATAAAGGACATAATGGAGAATATAAATACTGATGTTGTGTGTAAAAAGTTCTGCCATTTTCTTGATTCTTCTCAAGAAGGAGGGGGTAGGGGCAGCATATGTTCATTTCCTGGACATCTCCTAATTACTCGTTGGAGAAGGAAACATGGTATAAGGGCTGTTTATCCTATTTCTATCAGCAAACCCAAATCAATTGAATCAAGCTTGATGGCTCCTAATTGCTATCTTGAATTGTGTAGTCAAATTTATTGAGAGATTGTATGCTAATTCCTGACAAAGGACCAATGCATAAAATGTCAGCTTTACAAACTCTTTACAGTGACCATTAATTAGTCACCAGTCTCATGAAAATTGACCTACCCCTACTTCAAACTTTTATCATATTTATTCCAGAATCGTTGACAGCAATGGAGAATTATTTGGCAGATAAATGGTAATTTTCACCTTTTTGGATTAGACAGGTTTGAGTTCTGCCTTTGCTAATACATGTTCAACTACAATTAATTGATTTTGATAAATGAGCCTTATTCATATGCATAAAAACATAATATTTTATTACTCTGACTAGAAACAACCACAAATAATTTTGGTCATTGCATTACCTGAATTTAAATATTCTTGATCAAACACCCAAGATAAAATAAGCCTACAGTGGCAATAATATATTTTTTTAACAAAATACTTTGTATGCATTAAAAAAAAAAATGTTTTCATAAATATGAATGTTATCTTGAAGCTCTTACTAAAGAAGTGTAAATATACAGGAAAATCAAAGAGCAATTGTTCCTGTGGGTATTTGTGACATGATCATACAAGTACTTTCAAGTAATGCTAATGATGATCCTGTAAACATTCATCTAGGAAATCTGTCACAGTCTGTGCAAATTCTTTTGGTTTTTCTGAATGAGGCCAGTGACCACTATCAGGAATAAACTTAATGTCTGCTCTGGGAAACAGTTTGTGAATTGCAGGAAACTCCTCTAGCCTGAAAAAGACATAATATTGCGAGGTTCTTAACATTTGATATGACAGACAGGAAGAACCACACTGGATGATTGTGTCCATTCAGTTACATGGGTAACAGGTTGTTAAAATGTACATATCTTATTTTAAGTTCCTCTCTGGCTGGTAACATCTTGTTAAAAAACATACATAAAATGAAAATGAATCAGAACCTGTCAGTGATTTTAACTTAGTTGATTTAGCATAACTACAAAATTTCTAGTGTTTTATAAAGTATTTAAGACAAAACAGTCTGGACTATTCTTAAGTTTACTTTGGATTCCATAAAATAATCATTTAGTATCTATGCCTGCGAAAGCATCCCTATTCATGAACCTAGATGGCTTTCTTCAAACAGTCAATTTTTTTTTAAAAATATCAGTCTGCAGAAATAAAATCTGTAAATACTGCACACATTTACAAATCTTCAATCTGTAATCTAACATACGCGTAAATTTAAAAAATTAATGGCTTTCATGCATGTAATCTTCAATTATATTTCACAAGCTTACACAGAGACATGTTCTCCAAGGTTGAGCAATGTTGAACATAATGATTGCACTTACTGGATGTAGTCTGATTTAGCTCCACCAACAAAAAGTGTCTTTCCTTCAAACTGTTGGTGAGGAAAATTTGATGGAAAGCCAGCAACTTCAGATATGTTATTCTCCAAGGCTTCAAGGTTAATTCTCCACTTGAAACCAGCTGCACTTTTTATAAGGTTGGTGAGAAAGAATGACCTCAAGAATGCGTTCTGTATCCAACAATCAGAAAAGATTTCAAAGAGTGAATTTTAATTAGAATTTGTCATATGGTTTGAGCTACATTTCAAGTTAACTCCTTAACTTCTAGATGTGATTAGCACATAATTTCTCCTTAGAATAAGCATCCATTATCTAGCAAACAGGTAAAGAGAATCCTCAAACTTATCAGGAGAATTTTTTTATCTTTATATAACACCAAATTCTTGTAACTAATTTACAAGGAAATGTGTAGCAGCTAGAGGGGAGAATTTAGAATCAGATCTTGAGAGTTGAAGGGTCAAAAGCAAACATTTAATGTACTGCACTTACAGGTACAACATCCATTAACATCTTTTCAGCATCTTTCTTATCCTTGATGAGATTTAAATCCATAGCCCGCTTTGTTGCAAGATAACGTGGAATATCGTCATCTAAAGACAGTTTTGTAGGGGACATGTCTACTACTATAAGGCTGTCCACAAACTCTGGATGAGACAGAGCAAATGTCATCGCAGTTTTTCCTCCCATACTGTGACCCATTAAAATTGCTTTTGAAAGTTCCAGTTTTTGAAACAAATGCCATAAATCCAGAGACTGATCGAAGTAGTTCATGTCTGGACTATGATCACTTTGCCCATGATTTCTTGCATCAACAGTAACTACCTGTAGTAGGAGAGTGTGAAATTCTGAGATTAGATAGCTGTTTACCCATCTGCCTTCTAGTCATCATCTCTTATAAGAAGGAATTGTAATTTGAAGAATAGTTCTTTCTTTCAGTCACTTTACACTGTCTGTATAACTTCTCACTGTCTGTCTGCTTGCCCATCAGTCAACTTCTGACAAAACAGTGTGAATCAAAGGGTTTCTACTCATATCAGATGAAACCCTAAATGTAGAGAATGCCTGAAAGGAGGCTGTTTTTACATCTCTGTATAGGTGCATGTGTCCATCAACCTCTAACAAAGAGAATATCAAAAAAGAGTGTTTTTACTGTCCACCTGAATGTTTTTGTATCCCAAAGTTAATTATCAATCATACAATTTTTTAATTCATTGTCTACTATGAGCATAGAAACTGTCAAGTGTACAATCCATGTAATTTTTAAAAATGTGTAAACAGGAAAACCCATGACAAAACAACTAAAACGTGATTGAAAATAATGAAATATCTGGGAAAATTGAAAATGCAGAAAGAGGTTGATTGTCTACCTTTCTGTCAGTTTCCCTGTTAAATAACTTGGCCAGTGTTCTCCAGTTTGTTTTTGATCCAAACAGGCCATGTAAAATGACTATAGGTGGTAAATCGTCCCCTTCCGTAGTTGCATCTATACTTTCATAAGCTAAATTAACTGCTGAACTGAGAAGAAAAGCGAAAGAAAATGAAAAACTACGCTTTAATTAGGCAAGGTTTTGCTTCTGCAGCTCAAATCCGCTCCGTAACAGGTTGCTCCTCATTACGTGTTGAGTCACATTCTCTAAAATCGAGGAAAGGATTTCGTTTAAAGTCAATAGCTTTGTTCTATTTAAACAAAACTGGCATTGGCACACAATGAGAATGTAGTTGATCTTCCTTTCCGGTCAATGCGTTTAAACAACTTCCTTAAAAGGCAATTTTGTAAGTTGTTGGAGACACAAACTTCCTCACCTCCCAGTCATAGCGCTGTAATGTGAAAAACTTTGCCATTTCGGTAAGTAGCCTTTTTTAACACGCAAACGACTCTTACAAACAAAACAACACCACCTCTTGAGGCATAAAAAGGTCATAATTATTTTCAACTGTTTATCACAGCAAAGCAACTACAAGGCGTTCCGATTAGCTGGCCAGGTTACGTAATCACAAACTCTTATTAGGGAGCCAAGCCTTTGAAGTAAGCTTGATAACAATCTGGGTCGAGCTAAGCCCCACCTCGAATGTACCACGTGATCACAACTTCTACTCGAGTCCTAACAGAAGCTTACTTCCTGTGAGAGCAAAGGGGAAATATTCCCTTTTCTATTTAAGCTTGTGTAAGTATTTTAAATGCGTATTCAGATATGGCTGCCAGGGATTATGATCATTTATTCAAGCTCTTAATCATTGGGGATAGTGGTGAGTGAGAGAAAAATTGTGACTTACTATAAGGAAACCGGACTAAGAGGTAGCTATAGTGAAAACGTCGTAAAAATTGCCAACGACATCAGAACAAACCGTAGTACTTGTAAAATCATACCGCAATTTCCAGGTCTTTTAGTGTATGCTAAATAAGCCTGATATGGTTCGGCTGTCCTGATAAGAGAGCTACTGTTCACAATTGCCCTTGTAAACAAACGGGCCGTAATTTGCTTGTGTAACACGAATGATCATGTTTCGATGACTTCTGACGTACATTGCGAACGAATTTTGTAACCGATAGAAGTAGTTCAGTGGTTTCTTGGTAGAGGTAGGTATATCTAAGCAATTCTTTTGGTGTGTTATGTCAGCTGTTATGTTTACACAATCATAATGTCAAGGGTTTCACAACATTCAAACTATTTACAAACAGCTGATTCTAGCATTTCTTTGGGCTAGTGTGATCATTATCCTCCAACTGGCACTCAAAACGTCACTTGTAAAGCTTCTCTGTTATGATGACGGAAACCAAAGACAAAATCCCGGGAGTTAGAACAGAAATTTGGACATAAAATCGGAGGTTTAGAGGGATTGTAGCAGAATTTCACGCTAAATTTCACATAAATAGAACCTTGTGTTTGACGCGCGCACTTCATTTGAAAATACGATGACAGAGTTGAAATATTGTACTAATGAAAAGTGAGTAGAATTAAAATTTGAATCAGAAAGATCAATGTGGGTGCAGAGCAAGTAGCAAAATACAGTTAATAGGAAAAATCATTTGGCATTCCAACAAGGTGTCTAAGTCAGTTTGACCTCATGACTTTTGTGTGATACTGTACCTGTAGTGTTAAGACTCTAGCACTTTCTTAATCTGTACAAGCCCTGATAAGGGAGAATATCTTTTAGGGTCAGTTGATGGGAGACTCTTAGTCAAAGGTGACAGAGGTGTAAGGTTGAAATATCAGCTTCCTAAATTGATATTAATTAGATAGGCTGTTAATTTCAGTCTATTTCAATGCTGGGATCTCTCTTCAGTCATACATGTAGAATGTGTACAATAGTGTAACCAAATAAGTGCAGAAATCGTCTTCAACCTTTTTTTTTTTTTTGTTCTCTTCTTAGGTGTTGGAAAGAGCAGTTTGTTACTCAGATTTGCAGATAATATGTTTTCAGGTATATACATGAGATTTTTGTTTTGATCTCTATAGTTGAATTATGTAATTTAAAAAATGAACAGAACTGCAGGTGATGTTTTGCATGTACTAGCAATAGTTTTTGAGAACAACAGAATTGTGAGGTAAATTTCTAACTGCTTACTTATGATTGGCTAAACAACATGGTGTTTTGTCTGAAAATTTTATACGGGCAACAGACATAAAATAATACTGTGTAATTTCCAGTGAACTGAAAAGGGCTGGCTTCCCTTCATTTTATTTCTTCACAACTAGATTAAGTCACTGGTTGTTGCTTATACATACATTATACATGTATGTTGCTCCTTAAGTTTGACCAGATTGTCTTCTTTTGGGAAACTTTTTCAGGATCCTACATTACAACAATTGGTGTGGATTTTAAGATAAGAAAGATCAATGTTGATGGGGAGATGGTCAAATTACAGATCTGGGATACTGCAGGACAGGAGAGATTTCGCACAATAACATCAACGTAAGAACCATTCTACAGTTAAATGTCATTTTAATTGTAATACACGTTATAATTGCATTTTTAAAAAAAATACAGTTTACAGCAAGCTGATATATTAAATACAAAGGTATCAGTTTGTAAATTATAGAAAGAGGAGTTACACAATGTTAGTCTATTGTTGTGGAAGATGAATTCAGTATTGCGATGTTTATTACCAAAAAAAAATTTAATTGTGTTCTGGGCAATTCATACAGCAAGGGAAACAGTACAAGGATATCTACATATACTTATTGACTAGGTGGACCTGAAAATGTTATGCTAGGGGTCTTGACTTTCAGAATGATTGTGGCAAGGTCTGTACATTGTGACCATGGACTAAGTATTTTTTCCTCTGCAGGGTGACTTAGTGTGGTCAATAAGCATTGCTATGTCTCTTTCTTCATTTTTTCTTCCTTTTTTTTATCCTGCACCTTGTGCAGCAGTATGCCAGGCTGTGCAATTTTTTTCAGCATGGCTTGCACTATCATGCACAGCCTTCATACCAATTTTAATGTTGTTCAACAAGACAGCATGCAAGGCCATATGGGTCGTCTAATAATAACTAACATTGCAGTAAGAAATTTTTCTGATGGTAGGGTTTCTACAGATGTAATTTAGTATTATCAACTGAGTTGATAACACAAATTGGCCACCATAAAGAGTTTCAAAGCTGACGTTTTGAGCATTAGCTCCTCCTCATTTGCCCTGATGAAGGGCTATTGGTTGAAATGTTAACTTTACATACTTACTTTGAAACTCTTTACAATGACTGATTTGTTATCAACTCAGTTGATTATACTTAATTACCCTGTTATACTCTCCCAACAGCACAGCACCACAGTTTCTTAAGAAACTTACCCCCTTTCTACTGGTGTGCCCATCTTGGCTTGATGAACAACACAATCTCCTGTATGACAATGCATTTACAGTCCTCCTTAAATGAGCTAGATCTCTGGTGAAAATATTGAATAACTTTTATTTGTTTATGGCATATAATCAACAGATATTACAGAGGAACACATGGAGTTATTGTAGTATATGATGTAACAAGTGCTGATACATTTGTCAATGTGAAAAGATGGCTGCATGAAATTGATCAAAATTGTGACGATGTCCAGAGAATTTTGGGTGAGTCAAATCTCATTACATTTAAACATACATGTCTTATTGAAATAAATGTAAGATAAAATTTTCTATTTAATTACATTACAATATAAGAAACTGAAAAGGGCTGTTATTGCGTGTTCCTTGCGTCACCCAGAGTTGGGTCTAGGTGTTTTGGCTTCCAGTTGCTGTATGTATTGATTTACATGTAGGTTTTCTTGTTTACTGGTCATAAAGTAATCTGGACGCCATGAATAGTTAATATGTACAGTGTAATGACAGCAAAAACAGCGATAAGAGAGCAGAACTTGCAGACAGCACTCCAAGCTGCAGCTGTTTAGGTCATCATGGGGATCGGAAAAAAAATTTGTGATTAAATTTGCAGTTTGGAGACCTGGTTTATAATATCTATGGTATTTAGTAGATATGCAGTATTGTAATTTGATCTTGTTTTGTTTCTCCCAAGTTGGTAACAAAGATGATAATCCAGAAAAAAAGGTTGTTGTAAAAGAAGATGCTGTGAAGTTTGCAGAACAAATGGGGATCCAAGTATTTGAAACAAGTGCAAAAGACAACAAAAATGTAGAAGATGTACGTATTGTTCTTCCATATTGTATGTTCAGGTTTGCCTTTGTTTTAAGCAAAACAGGAGACACTCTTAGTTTGTGTAGTGAGAGAGACTCTGGTAATGGAATCAATTCCATAACTAGACACATGCAGTAAATTGTGATTAAGGTTCTTTTATATCTGACTTAGATAAGTCTTTATTTTTCATGATTGTTGGCCATTTTATCAACAAATTTTTTTTGCTTTAATTTCTGCTTCCTTAAGGATGTATATTGTGGAGTGACATATCCTTAACCCTATAACTCCCAAGATGTGATTGTTAATTCTCCCCTCTAGCTGCTACACATTCCCTTCTAAAATGTTTGTGAGAATTTGGTTTTAGATCAAGATAACAACTGATGCCTGATAAGTTTGAGCATTCCCATCACCTGTTTGCTAGATAGTGTATGGATATTATAGGGAGAAGTTACATGCTAATCACCTCTGGGATTTAAAGAATTAAATAATGCCATACTTAAGAAGGTCTTACTTAAATTCAGCAAAATGTTTTGTTGATATTGTCATTTGGATCGATCAATAGATCAGCTTTTGAGTCAGGTAGCCAATTAATCCACCAGTAAATCAATCAGTTGTTCAATGAATTTACAAATTAATTTATTATCCTTTTACGTCCTAACATTAGTATGCAAGGTTCTCCATATTGTTCACTATACATTTTATTTAAGAGCTTCTTGAGTCTGCAAACATTTCCTCTGTTCTCATGACATTAATGTTGGATTCAAGGGTGATACTGTCAGGAGAAACTACACAGTTGATGCTTGTTGGTCATTGGGGTAAAAGGGTAAACAAACAAATCACTCACTCACTCAATCATTGAATCAATCAATCGATAAACATCACCACCTAAACCAGTCAATAAATAAATCAATGGTTGCCAATCAATCAATCTTCCAATCAATCAGAATTCCCAAGTAATCAATCAATCAATCTTTGCTAATCAGTCAATCAATCAGTCAGTGACCAATGAGTCATTGAAATAGTCAGTCAAGCAGCCAGTCAGCCAGTCAACAAGGTATGCAAGACATCTCTTTCTTCCATCATGTTGTTCCAACCATTCTGTCCGGTTTATCTTCAGCCAGTCAGTGAGTCAGTCTGAACTTTATGATTTGGTTAAATTCATTCTTGAACTTGCAAGCATCCAGACTTATTTCATTTCATTTTTAACACATTTGTCTGTAGGTATTCAATGCAATAACACGTATGGTTCTACGGCAAAAGAAGGAACAACAAGCAAAGGCCAATGAACAATCTGGAGTAATTAAAGTTAAAAAGGACAAAAAGAAATCTAGGAAAAAATTTTCATGCTGATGTACAAAAGCCCCAGATTTTACAGACTTTTAGCATCAATACAGTGTTAACTGTGTTAGAATATAAACCTGTATTTACCTTTTGGGTAAATTGTTAAGAGGTTGTCTTTAAGCTGGCTTGATGCCTGCAAAATAATGTGACTCAGTATGCTACATGATTCCATAATTCACAGATATCCTGTTTTCCTTGCCATATTTTCCATTGTGTACAGATCCTGCATTTGTGGCTTACTATCCTATCAAATTTATAGAATTCTGTTAATTATTTTCAAATTCTTGCTGCACATTTGTGTGTTCTGGTAGAACAAAAGTGAAAATGTACAAATGTACCTGTAGAACTGTATAAAACTGTTCTTTTTTGCCTCAAAAAAGCCACAAGCTGGCTATGTTTGTGTTTTCTTGTGTTGCAGATAGTAGATGATGCTAGCGCCATGTATTGCAAAGGAAGAGAGTACAAAATCAATAAATTAAACCCACACAATGATTGAGGTTGTAGAGCTAACCAAGATTGATTTTTACCTAAGTTTTTTTAGTGTTGATAAAAAACAAATTTCAATGGCAAGAAGCAGTAACTTACACTCCAACTTGCTTTTAAATCAGCCTTTACAAACGTACATATTTCACAAGGCAAGTTGCTAGTCTCAAATCTATGTGCTAAACTAGGGGGTAGGTGGGGGGATTTTTGTTAACACTTGCTTACAGAGGAATACATGCATGTACTTACAGATAATTTATGGTTTCATACAGTTCTCTCCTTTCACAGGAAAGTCCTCTTCCACCCAAAAAGAAGCCTCTATTGCAATATTTACTAAATGTAACAAAGTGTCAGTATCAGAGTCATTGAAAACTTGACTTTTTTATTTTAAGAAAGTGCTTTGTTGAAAACTGACTGCCCATTGCTTTTTCCTGGTCATATAACCAGTAATTTACTGGTTTGATTATGATACAAAGTGTTAGTACTTGTTTAGTTCTTATTCAGGAATTATTGACTAAAGTTATTATTTACTTGTGGTGAACAACAATCTATATTTTTTATGAAGTTTCTCATTACCACTACATTAGTCATTAACAAATGCAATAAACTGCCCTCTTTTCCAACTGCATAGACTTGGAGAGTTATCCTTTTCTTCTAAGCCTAATTTGTTTGTTTGTGTGTGTGGGGGGGGGGGGGGGGAGGATGGGGTGGAGATGTAAGCAGCAAAGGGGCTTGGTTATCATTTACCATTTTGATCAAAATTTAAATACAGTACCATACACTTAAAGCATAGAAACAAACAAAATAACTCAAATAAAGCACTGTTCTATAACTTACAAATTCCCATTATTAAGAGGATAATCCAAAGGGAATCTTGCAGGCTTGAGGTGATAAAAGATCAATTCTTCATTCCATCAAACACTTGCACCCCTAATCTGTAGTGACATTGGGCTTCAAAATGGTTGTTTGTTGTGATATCATAGAACACAACTTGTAATTATGAGGTGCTATTCAATCTCTTGTAAGTGAAATGGCACTGATTATGGTATTTTTTGATAAAGATAACCTAAGTAATGGTCTGTGTATATTATTTTGTGCACAGACTGAAAAGAGATCTCAGTGGTTTGCTCTAAAGAGTTTCTGATAACTTACAAGCTTAATGTCGATGAAAGCAGTGAATTTTACTCTTGAATTCATATCTTGAGTTAACAAATCTCTGTCTTGGGTCAGGCTGGCAGATCCAATTCTAAGGCACTTGTGTTGGAATTACTAGCAATTATGTGGAAAGGGGTCAGTTGCCACCAAACTGAGATATAAAGTCAGTAATTGTTTTGTTTTGAAATAAATTTTATTACAATATGTTTCTCTCTTTAGGCATTGGTGCTGTAGTAAATTATGATTGATATGTTATGAATTGTTATGTACTTTTATATGGTTCACCACAGAATGCAAGGATTAACATTTTAGATCCAACTCTTCAAAGAAATTGATGAACTTAGTGATAAAGATAACGGATAATACTCGTGTCATGCAAATGTACCTCAGAGTTCATGTTAATGTTTATAACAATATTTGGCTTTTTACAGTAAACCCCTTTCACAGATCAAATTTGTCATTCTCCTAACTGTCAACCATAAAATTCTGATAATGTCAGTTCAGAGAATTTAGTATTGGATCGTCTAATTATCCCCAAATTGATATTTTTCTTTAATCTCATCACTAATCTGAAAGGTAATGTATTGATATTGTAAGGAGAAATTCTCTCTTGGTCACTCACGGAAGTTAAAGGGTTAAGAACTCTTAACTTTTTTATTTTTATTGAAAACTATTTACATTACAGGGGAACAGGTTACACAGTCGTGTCTCTCTGTTTGAGCCTAAAATGGTACAGTCTCTTCCACCAATTTCTGGACGGGGATTATCACAAAAACGGCTTCTCTCTTGAATTCCTCCACCGCAATCGGCGTCACACGGCAGCCAGGGTGACCACATGCTGTATCCTCCATCAACTGTACAAGTAAACGGTAAATCTCTGTTAAAGTTGCAAGAACGCTACAAGGCAGTTGATGAATCATCAGGGACGTAACTGAGCACTTAATTTTAATCTGTTTTGGGAATCTCTAAATTAGAGAGGTGGATTGGGTAAGGGTAACTTGTAGGGTCAAGGAGACTCGCTTTGGCCGAAACTTCTTGATCTTTTGTGGAGTGAAGTGTCTGGGGGTTTGCCATTCTCTCTTCCTGTCAAGCATGCACAGCATGTGGTAAGACGTTCTCTTACAGTTTGTCACTTCCTACATTTAGTTAACCGTGAAGTGAGGTGCTCTGTGAGTAATTACCCTGATCATTGATGCAAGTCAACTACAGAACCATCATCTAGTGTCAAAAAATATCTAGGCCTTCTTGCCCAATTGCCCGTTCAGAGAAGTTAAATCATTGATTTTAGCCTTTGACAGCAAGCTGAAGTACCTGGGCAGCTCCTTGTGCTGCAGGTTCGTGTTTGCACAGGGTGCCCAAAGCATGAATTCCCGCCATTCATTGGTGCTGGGTTTGTACAGGTTCTAATCCGCCGTTGAATTCCGCCACTGCCGCATGTTTTAGAGCAAGGACCAAATGCACTCCATGAACTGTATCCTCCATCCACTGTGGTGAAGATGAAAATAGTTCAGGGATATAGATTCGTGTACATGTACTTCGGACTTGGGGAAAGTCTCAAGCGTTGAAATTCTCCCGGGTAGCATTGTGAGAGAACTTGTGAGCAACCTTTTTGCACACAGTTCTACAATGCTGAGCCATTCTGATAAATAATTCTCGATTTTGTACAACAACGTCCATAAGAAGGTCGAGACTGTCTATCAGAATGTACATGTCTTAATATTTTCTTTAATTTTGCAACATTTTTGATCGTCTCTCAACCAGAGGTCTGGAGACGGATGAGGAAGAGAGGCTCAGTTTAATGCTCGAGAAAGACGTTATGTAAACGGCTCTATTCCTTTCACCTTTTCAGTCAGCAATAACCTCTCTTTTCATGACCTTCTTAGAGTCTTTTTTCCATTCCTAAATGGGTCAAGAGTAAACCGTTATTGATTGCTAAATATACCTGGACAGCCACGGCGGTTGCAGCGTCGAACTTGAATGGCCGGTCCTAACGAATGACACATCTTTCCGCCACCAGAGGGCAGGGGGTTGTTGCAAATTCTGGTTCGCACCTGAGCGCCTCCTCCACAGGACCTGTCACAGTTACCCCAGTCTGACCAATCACTGTATCCGCCATCTGAGAGAAGGAAAAGGAATAAATCGAGTTAAAACATAGCTTATATCGACTTAAACTTATATATACGACGCTGCCGGCAAGAGAACCCATGAAATTCGCGGAAACTGAAAGTAACGTAGAATCAAAACGTCTTAAAATCGTCTCTATAATTCATACTAAAAAAGAGCGCTCTAAACGCGTTTGTGGTAGGAGAGTCCTTAAGTTCTTGCATATTGTATATATTGTATATTCTTTTTATACCAAAATCATTCAAGATTTCGTCTTGTAGGATCTGTTTTACTCGTCCGTGTTGCGTGTGTGCAAAAAGGTGTAAGGGTCACGACAGAAATGTCTCGCGTGGGATCAAGGTGAACATGTAAACTCACCTTTAGTTAGTGCACGAGTGAGACCAGGCTCTGTTACATGTTGCAAGCTGGAGACTCGTGGGTTATGAAACGCTAAATATCATAAAACAATGTTAGAAGTCAGTAAAAAAAAAAGAAAGGTGGTACAATTTGAACCTGGTATTCAAATATTGGTTACTAACGTGGGCTAAAGACCAAAAAGACAATCTAGACAATTGATAATTATTGTGAAACCCTAGAGTTATTACATTTACGAAAAACACTTTCTTTTCACCGCTATTCCTTACGTCACCTGCATAAATTGTCGCTGGATTAAAAGCGAATAGCTTGACGCTTTGAGCTTCTAGGCCTTGGCTTAAGCTTGGAAGAATCTGAGAGGTATATGCTGTCAGTTTACAAAATATAAAAAAAAGAGAATTAAGATTTTGTTAAAGAAAACAACAATGCAGTTTGGTCAACACTCGTCGGTTTCAGTGGATTAGCGGAACAATTTCCAATCCGAAGCTCTCTCTGTTGGTCAGCCTCTTATTTGTCTGTCATGTAGCGGTTCGTCACTCAGTTGATTCGTCATTTAGTCTGTCAGTTCGTCAGTCAGTGTCGCAAACAGTTAATAAGTCAGAAATTGGGCACGTCTGTCACTGAATCTTTCCATCTGTCTTAAGGTCTGTCAGTCAGATTATTCTGTCCCCTGTTCAGTCAGTGACTCAGATGACTCAGCCAGGAATTCTGACCAAATTTTTTGTTGGTTGGCCGCTCAATCGATCAGTCACCCAGTTACTCAATAGTTACTCATTTCGTCAGGTAAATCAATTTTGCATTCGGTCTGCTAGTTAGTCAGTCTGTTAGCAGATGACATCAACGATCAGTGGGTCATTCGATAGGTTTGTCGTTTTAATAATTCAGTCGGATGGTCAGCCTGCCTGTCCGTCTGTCTGTTTGTTTGTCTACAGTTCGTATTCGCACTCAGAATTAGTCAGATGATCTTCTTACCTGGGCAAATTCGATCAAAACATGATTGATGCTGAATGGAAAGTCCGTTACACAGTCCACCAGTGGGAAAGAGTGTTGGATTTATACAAGAGCGCCTGCGAACTCGAAATCCAACACCACAGGTCTTAGAGCATGCGCTCCAGAAACTCCAAGGCGTAAACAGTTGATGACTCACATCGCTCCCCCTGGGTAATAGGCCTGAATAAAAGATAGGGATATTATTGTGAAAACAAAGTTTCCAGCAAGCATGCGCAGCCTTGCAACCGATCATAAAAGTTCTCCGTGTGGCAGAGACAACGAGCTTAGAATGCAGCTTGACAAAGGGGAATTTTGCCTCGCAAGGGAATTAATTTTATCCTTATGGATAACGTCTCTGTAGGATTATTTTCGACAATGAAAAATCCATTCAGAATTTTACACTGCCTCTTTTGATGCTATGTGGATCCGTTAATACTAACAGTTTAAGGTTTTCAACGACAAAGGGATTTTTTAATAGGGTTTTGCAGCAAGGTACAAATTTCTTGAGGTGAATATTTTTGTGAACTCGATGGAATCTTACCCACGCCAGCCTTTGGTTTTTTAAGATTGGAACATTATTTGGAAAGACAGAAAACAACAAGAACAGGACAAAGGACAGTTACCACTCCAGAATTCCAGGGGAATTGTTATTGGAAAAAAAAAGAGAAAACAGAAACATCAAAACATGCGTCGTATTTTTAATAGCTGTTAGCTTTATTAAGAAGCAAATAAAACTGGATTAAGGAAAAAAAACTATCGTTATTGCCAAGCATTGTTACCTTTGGACATGCTCTCAGTCATTATTTCTTGAATTGAAAAATATTTTTCCTAGAAGTTAATTTTTTTTCCGTGTTTTGATTTTCGGTAGTGGCTCTAAAACGTATTTTAACCAGGTCCAAACTTTGCATCGACTCAGAGAATCTTCAAAGATAAAACGATTGTTAGACTGAATGAATTAGCTTATTGCACGCTTGCAAAGCAATACAGCAGATTTTTAAAAGAAACGCGTGATTATATGAAGACAGTTCTTCCAAGAATCCGCCAGAGTCTTCAGCTTTAACCTTATTATCGGTCTGGAGTGATAACAGATAGAGACAAATTGTGCTACCAGTTGGAACAGTAAAATCTCATTGAAAAAAAACCGAACGTCACAAGAAACCAATATTAAATGGTATGATTCATCCCACTCAAAGCAACTTATGGAAAGTATTTTGGTATAAACTTTTTTTTTTTGCACCATATACTGTTGGCGGATTCTTGTAGTCCGTCAATCTATTTTACTTGGATTAGTTTCAGACAGACTCTTTGTTTGGGCCTCGTTCATTCCATCACTTTTATTTTTTGCCGAGTGCCTATGTATGCGTAATGACGTTACGTAACGACGTAACGAGATCAGTTGGGAGAACAGTTAAGGAGTTTCAAAACTGTGTATTGAAAAAAAAAACTTTCATTCAAAATGAAAGCTTAATTTGAACATAAAACTCAGTCTAAGTTGAAGATAGATCTAAGAAAAAAAATATGTATATATATATACATTTTTTTTTTTAAGAAGTGAGGTTCAAAGTGGTCACCAGTACTTTTAGATGTTTTTATCTGCTACTTTCTTAGTTGTATGTACACTGCCTTTTGAACTAAGAAGTTAAAAGAATCTACGATTAGGAACTACTTTGAAAATGGCGATTTTTCTTAGTTGCTTTTGCCTTTTTACCACCTGGTTTATGACGAATGTGATCCCTGGACAAAATATCACCAAATAAACCTTTTTCCTTTAATTCTCCTTCGGTCACAACTTTGTCTCCTGCTGAATTGAATTTTTGCTCCCTTTCCCAATGATGGGGTCGTGTATGAAGTGCATTGCTAAGTGGCGACTGAAAGGAGGCATCATTCTGTAATCTAGTATAGTGTGTGGTGATTTGAAAGTTTTTACTATTTATTGGGTTCACTTTTGGTTTGAAATAAGGAGACGTGTTCGTCCAAAGTTTGGTCCTTTCAGGGTAAATAAAACGATTTAACGAATACTGGTATGGAAATTTTCGATCTTTTTGGTAAGCATTGTCAGCGGGTGAATTAGATTGTCTTCTGTTTTGGTTCATGTAAGGACTGCTGTTGCTTATTTGTAAGCCTGGGAAAAACTTTGGCTGATTTCTTGCTTTGTTTGTCTCAACTGAGGGAAAAGTAACGCTACCCAAACGCTCTTCACGAGAGACAGGGTGCATTGAGTTTGGCAAGAACCTGTTTTGTTTTGGAAGTCTGATATAAAGAGGAGTATTTCGATATTTACTTAATGACGGTTGTGTGATCGATTTATTTTTGTTTTGCTCAAAAGGGAATAGTTTATGGAGCAAAAACGAATTATATCGTGAGATGACCAACTTACCCCCTTTGTGCGACTTTAAAATTGGAATGTTGTTCATGATTGAAAGAGGTATGGTTCCTGACGGTGCTTTTGGAAATGCGACTTGATTTTTAAATAACTTCGAGACAATTTTCTTTCTTTGTCCTTGATCTTCGCGATCCAACCTTTTAACAGCTTTAAAAAGTCTTAATGCAGCAGGAAATTTAAATAAGCGATTCACAGTATTTGATTTTGGTGAGTTTAACCAAGGAAGTAATATTATGAGAGGACGCGTATGGATCTCTGGCATCACAACCTTACCTGGATATCGATTAAAGTATGGTTGATTTGCGACGTAACTTTGCATTGGATTGGCTGAATATCTAACTTGATTGAAGGCTTGATTGACAGGTGCTCTTTGGATTGTCAGTTCATTGGTCTCTTTATTCACGGCGCTAGGTTTTTCAGTTTCACCTGCAAAATAATCGAAAACTGTATGAATAGATTTCAGTTGTTATCGCTCGAGAAAGGATATCACTATTTGAGACCTTCAGATTGAATTAATAAATTCTGTGTAAAATTTGGCAATAACTACCATAAACAACACCTTGTTTTGAAAGTGATGTGATGCGGTTTATTACGCATGCGTAAATGGAATTTCAGAAAAAATACTATTTACTTATAACAACAATACGATGTTAAATTTTTGCAAAATGTTTTTGATTACGGAAAACTCACCATCAAATAAGGAGAGTACTAAGTTACTGCAGGAAAAATTATCGAATATTGATTATTCACGCATAAAATGGTACCAAATGTGTGGAAAAATCCACCTCGAAAATTATAAATACGCAACGTACAACATTTACACGGGTGCGCGGATGAGCCTCACTGGTGTGGGGTGCAGGCTTCAAACCTGTAGCCGATTAGCGTCGGAGCGGTTCAATTCCGCCTTCTGCGCGATCCTTTGTGTATATATTTTAGCAATTACGCCAATAGAAAAGGCAAGCAGTTTTATGCTATTCACTTCTTGCGCAAAATATCCCCAGTCTCTTGAAATCAACAAAATCATTTTTTGTCCAAGGAAGCACTGAAATTGAGAATCTTCGTTTGGAACCTTTTTGTGTAGGTAAAATTGTAGTCGATCTTCATGTCTATCATACCAATGAACCTCTCTGTTCGAGACTTCTCAGTGATAAATTATGCAGACCAAAAAAATCCTTTTTTAAGTAAGAGAAATCAACCGTAAACCTGCATTGTTATGGTAACAGGAACGAATTAAAGTCATCCGATATCAGAAATAAGATGCATAAGATGCATCTTTTTTTTTATCGCTTCGTTGCACGGGCTTCAAATGTTTCCATGAAAATGGATACGGCACAGAGAAATAAAGGTCAACTTTGACATCCTCTTAAGTATTAATTCCCAGCATCCGCTTAAGCTGCGATCGATTTCTTTTTCACGATGCTGTTAGGGAGGTGTCCCGGCGATGACTTTTAGAATAAACTACTGTAATTTCAAAAGTATGGAGAGAAATGATGGGGAATTGAATGGTAGCATATGGTGCAGGCTGGAGATTTTTTCGGAAATACGCAGTGTCACGCAACTTCACCCAATTTCCTCTTCAGCTCTCCGAAAAAAAGTTTAATCCGATTAGCTTCGAGGGCATACAGAACTTTTTCCAATTTTGTTTGGCTTTCAAAGACGAAATTAAAACTGACTTGATTTTTCGTACAATTCATGGCAACATCAAGTCTAGAAACCTGGGTACGTGCAAGCTTGATTGTCTGGGGAGTATGCCTATTTCACCTCAGTCTGAAACTCGATATCGAGTGGTCAGACAGAGAAAAACTAAACCATGATGAAATTCACTGTTCCACTGTCTCTTTTTACCTCCTTTGTTACCGTGTCTGCTAAAGATAAAATATGGTGGTTACAATTTTTTCTCTTTTTACTCGGTTTTCTTGCTAAAACATAGTGCAATTCACCTGTGGGTGCTCCACACAACGTTTCAACATCGTTCGCCGACAGATACTTCTCCCAGAATGCTATGTCGCCACTGTCAAACTTGGTGCAGTGAAAATGTGGACTATAATTCGGCCTGCCAATCATCAGTAGCGTATTGGTGTCCGTCACGTGACACCCACGTGAGTGACAACCGATGCAGTGTTCGCTTCCCTTTGTGTGCGCCTTCAGTTCACAGTTTACATACATCTTCATTCCTGTTAAAATGATGATTTACAGTTAAAAACCATTATTAAATTATGAAATGATTTCCCTGAGAGCTTTTGAAAACAGCCATCTGTTATCAATGCTTTTCAATCTAGGTAACGCAATCCTGTCGAGACTTTGTTTAGTTTTCTAGGTTTTGTCGTTAAATAGCCTTTCGTCAATGTACTTCATGACCTCAATTTTATCTATTTCATATAATTTAATAAAGTTTAACTACTGTATTTCAGTTTTCCGTTCGCTAGGAGTGTTCATGTAAAACTAAAATACAGCTGACTGGGCTGTCAGCTCCCATGTTAGGCATACACGTTTTACTTAAGCTTAAGTTTTAGATTTATAAGTGTTATTTTTCATGCCATCAAATGTTATTTACCCTCGCTTTTCTTCCAAGTAATCAAAACATCTTGCCATTTTTGGACTGTCACAGGAATTTGTACGCAAAACTCTTGATTTGCAAGAGCTAAATCAGCCCTTAACTTTCCGTGTACAGTGTACAGGGTAAAGCCTTTAGAATTAAATGTCGACGCTCCTGAGTCCACGATGTAATTCATGTCGTTGTATTTCAGGGCATCCTTGTCCAGTCGGAAGGTCATCTCAAATGAGAGCCCATCATCACAGGTGTCAGGATCTGAATCAATCAATCAATCAATCAATCGAAAAATCAGTTCTGTGAATCAGTCAATCGGTCATCAATCAGTCAGTAAATCATTCAATCAGTGGCTCAAGCAATAAAAGGGAAATCGACTGATCACACTTTGCATCGATCATTAACTTACAAAAGCCTCAACTAAAAACTAATGCCACCATACCGCTGATACATCCACCAGAGAAGTCGCCAGCCCCCAGCCATGCATTATGACCATTCAGATGCAGCCCTCCTCGTATAGCTACCATCTCTCCGTGCGTTCGTATGGCTGGTCCTGGACTGCCAGGTATCCGATCTCCCATGAGCTTGTTTAGGGACCAGTGATAAGTTGGCCTTACTGTAAGAAAATGCTTAGTTGTCTCATGTTTGTTCCATTGATTACTGTGATAATTCTCAGGGTCTTCTGTTGGCTTTAGTTTTGAGAATCTCGAATGTTGTATTTAGAAAGCATGCATGCATTGCTCCGTTGATGCACTGCTCTTAAACGAGACTTGGCTCACCTCAATCGGTACCCCCATTTTTCATTATCAGATGTTGGGTTGTACAAGGCTTTCGATTACAATCAAGAAGTCCCGATGACTTGTTTCTTGTCTTTCAATTCTCTATTTCTTATTTCCAATTCTTAGGTCCGTTAGTAAGGAAAGTTTCGAAGTCATGAATAACGCATTAAAATGAATTACTTGAATCACTTACATTTCTCGGCATCCTTGGTATTGAAGCTCACGGCCTTTATTTTTTCATCTTTAGGTTTTGAAAATTTTGAACTTGGAGCATCTGTACCGCCATGGCTTTGGTGTTTATCTTTGTCGGAGTGAGTAACACTGGATCTCGGTTTTGTAGGACTGCTAAGTCTAGCTTCGAGCTCCTCCGGCTTAATGTGCACATTTTTTTCTTCTAATATACCCCCGATATGTGAGTTTTCCTTCCTTTTTGGCTTTGCATAATAATTGACCAGGTCCTCTACCGATTGTGGCCCTTCCTTCATTTTATCGATGAGATCTACAAAATCTTCATTAGGAAGATCAAAGCCGACCCCGTCAAAAACAACGTGATGTTGTTTGGCATTTTTTTTTTGAACAGCTCGACTGGGTTGATCCTGTTCTTCAAAGAACCGCTGTGACGAAAGTTCAGGAGTAACTAAATTATCACCATCGGACTTTCCTTCAGATAACAACTTTTCAAGACTACTATAATCCGATTGATCATTTTCTTGGGGCAACATTTTGAGAGTTCCTTCCTGTAAAGGTACTTTGATATCCGTACTTGGATTGGTTGCCTTTTGTTCAAGGTTGGGCTCTGGTGTAGGGGCAGACCCATGAGGATTGGTTGGTGAGTCTGACATGGCTTTTAATGCATGTGATGTCTTGCCATTTTGATGATGATGAAATTTTGGCTGGTCAACTTCGAGTCCTAACTGCTGCGGATTTTCTCCTTGTTGAAATATACCACTGAGTTCCTGATTCTTATCAATGGTGCTCCCTGTACCTGTGATCGTGGCGTTAACTTTACCATTCCTTATCACGACCCCATCTCCAATCTCGCCACCTTCGATTATTCCTCCCTCGATAACTCCACCCTTAATTTTACCAGCAAGGACAAGCCCTCCCTTCAGCCGTCCACCTTCCATGACTCCACCTTTCAACACACCTCCTTCTATTGTTCCTCCTTTAAGAGTTCCTCCCTCTATACTTCCATTTTTGAGCTGTCCACCGAGCATCGCCCCAGACTTCAGAGTCCCTCCAGATATATCTCCAAATTTGAACTCACCTCCCTCAACATTTCCTCCATGAAGAACACCACCTTCAACTTTTCCACCCCTCAAAGTTCCGCTTTGTACCTCACCTCCTCTAAGCAGTCCACCCTGCATGCGTCCTCCACGAAAACGCCCACCGGCCACCACTCCACCCTTCATTTCCCCACCTTCTACAGTTCCTCCTAATATCCTTCCTCCAAATACATCGCCACCGAGAAGCTTTCCTCCTTCAAGTCTACCATTCACCAAGTGCCCTCCTAACATTTGCCCTTTTGCAATTACCCCGCCCTCCATAGTGCCATTAGCTATTCTTCCTCCAACAATCTGACCCCCTTTAATGATACCACCCTCTACCGACCCGGCTTTTATCTGTCCCCCTTGAATTAGTCCCCCAGAAATTTGACCACCGGATATTTTTCCTCCCATGATCCGAGTTCCCTTATAAGGTGGATTCCAAGGCAGAGCGCCGTTCTGCTTCTTCGGAAAAAAGCGATCGACGTGTTTTTCGGAATCTCGAGGAGGTATGCGCAAAAAAGTTAAGGGATTTCCAACTTTGATTACGGGCCCTTTCACGTGACCACGAAAAGGAATTCTCGTGTCTCCAAATGACCCTTGTCTCCATCTCATTGAGTTTTCTGCCGGAAGGAAAGGCGTTAATCCTTCTCCATCTCTCCCAACCTGTTCACTGGTAAACACAGGAGAACTTTTGTGGGACGTTAAATCCATATTATGGTTTTGGGATTGTCGTCCAACCTCCACTTCCTCAGGGCTTCCTAGTGATACCACTTTAGTTACGTTTCCTGAACGATGCTCATTAAGAGCCTCTAAAAAATTTGAAATGTTCCTTTGGCTGGCCAACCTTTCGTGTTCATCCACCTTACTTTCACTCTGTTGTACAGACTGGTCAGGATTTCGTCCATGGCCAAAATGATCGAGCATTCCACGAAAAAAATTTTCGAAATCCTCTTGAGAGGGTAAACGAAATTTAGACGAAGACCCTGTTCCTGGATTTGTCGGCGAGGACCCCACATGTTTGCTTGACTTGTGCATTAACGTGTCAAAGTTGGACTTTGTAGGACGAACCTTTTTCATTTTTAGCGGAGGAGGTTTGTCTCCACGATCAATGGCGTCATAGAAATCGTCACTACCACTATTTTCTTCTGTGTTTGAGGGGGAACCTTCATCCCATGTTGAAGCTGGTGTAGGCGTCGACGCGTACTCTGGCATGTTATTGTAGAAGTTGTTGTTGTTATTGCCTTCACTTGCATTTCCATTCAAAGCGTGAAAATAGTCTGACAGAGTGTTGTTGTCGATCATGCTCACTTCTTTGATATCCATGCCGTCCATATCAACTCCTCTATTGTAGGACCCTGATATGTCATCAAAAGAGTCAAGTGTTTTGGTAATAGTTTTTCGCTCCGCGCTTAGGTCATCTTCGACTTTAGTTCTTTTCTTTGTAGATGTCTCTTTGTAGCGTATGGTCTTGAGTGGAATTTTATGTCTTTTTCGGGGTGCATAATTTTTCTTGTCGTCCATTTTACTTTCTTTTACGCTAGGTACCATTTTTTCTCTTTCCTGATACTCTCTAAAATTGTCATTGGTCTGAACAGTTTTCTTCCTCGTGCCAGAGAGGCGACCCATATCAACAACGCGTCTTTTAGGAAACCCACGTGAACTTTTAAAATGGTGCTTTTTAACTTTCTTCTTTAATTTGAAATTTCCATCGAAAAAATCGGTGCTTCTTTTATTATCGTCTGTAATTGTTTTCCCGGAGTCTTCTGCACCTTTGGAAGCACCATAAAGGAGAGACACGTCTCTATGTTCTTGATATTTAACTGTTTGCACTGAGTTGTTGTCAGTCGTCTTACTTCCGTATTTCTTCGTAGAATGTACCGCAGAAAATTGTAAAAGCAACAAGATAATAGCGATTCCAGTAGTGGTCCTCATTTCTCTGCATAAAGAAATAATACCGTCAAAATTCTAATAATATACGAGGGGTCATAAGTAGAAATCGTCATTTTACGATCCCAATTCTATTGAAAATTAGAGTTTTGCTGAGTTCACTTCATGACTAGATTCCAATATAGAGGGCGATACAGAGCAAACTCCGTTCCTATCTGAAGACAAAAGTTTGAGGATTCTTGAGCCTCAAAGATGTCACCTGCATACTGAATCATTTTAATGGTGTTCGAGACAAAGAATCTAACTCTTCAGTGGCTTTTCAAGGAATATTTTAGGGATCACTGGGTTTTTATTGTTCAAATGTTTTGGAATTATTATGAAAAACTTAAGCTGACTCTTTCTTACAACTAGAAGAAAATTAAGATTATCATGCAGTCCTTAAAGAAACTTAACCAGACACTTGAAGCTTAAAAAGAAGCCTCAAATGCACAAGCCAAGGCTTAACAAGTTACGTGGAGAGGATTATGTACAAGTTTATTTTGTTCACCAGAGAGGGGTAATCGTGAAGTCACTACAAGATTTTATTTTCTTTCCAATGGCGCACTAGTGAAAAGTAAAACCAGTTTCACTTAAGACTTAAACATTGTAATAAAAACAGAGAAATGTGTGATCAGACAGATAGCGACAAATTACGGTTGTACCTCATATCTTGCCAATTCCAGTAATGGAATCTTCGACTTGACATATTTTTCCCCAAAAACTCCAACGCTCACATTGTTCCTTAGGGTGCCATTTTCTGTTTTTGTTCGACAACTGCGACTGCGACTGCGACTGCGACGCAAACAATTTTTGATCGAGAATGTTTAAGCTTTCCTAAGGTTCGTGTCCATTGAAGTTAAGTTATACAAACAATATCAAAACCAAGCAAGCGTATCCGATTGTAGTGTATCATGAAATCACTTTGGAATGTAACAGAATCGACAATCGATCGGATTTTTTGTTTGTAAAAGCAAGCGTGCATTGTGGTCTTCTAGCACTTTGTTTTGAAGCAATATTAACAAGAAATGGAAATACGGGAAGTAATCCATCAGCTTTGATTAGTAGATAATCTGAAGCGGCTCCTTGTTGCGAGTTAAACTATTCCGGGTTTTTGTTTACAGAAGGATACACTGAAGGTGATCCTTTATATTCCATAGGATCTTTGGAACTAAGCTTTTTTACACAAATGGCTATCCGTTCGTTATTTTATTTTTAGTTATTCTCAAAGAAATTACCACCAAACAGGTTTAAAGACGGGGGACCGGGTTCTATCCTGTTTAGTCTATCCAAGACATGTTGAGCCAAAGCATTTAAGTCACGTGTTAACAACAGGGGTTTTGTTCATACTTCAGCGCACAATTTGATTGGAGAGATGCAAATTACGTTGATGCATTTGGACACAAAATCTTAATAAGTTTGACGCCTCAATTTGAAAGTACTCTCAAATTATCTTCACCTTTGAAGTAGATGGCAAATAGAAACCTTGCAAACGCCCTGAATTTAAATACTTGGATAATGAACAGAGCACGATTCAGCTTTGATAAAACCTTGACATTTCTGAGTATTCCTACTAAAGGTTTTTTTACTGACGATGTCAGTAGGGTTAGATTCAAGATGGGGGATGACTGGTACCCGCTCCGTAAGAGTCAAACACCAGAAATGTGATGTTTAATTCATTGACAATAACTCCTAAAGCAATCTGTGATCACTGAAATTTTGCAAGAAAAACCAAAGGAAAGAAGCACCGTTTAAAAAATCCGATGATCTAGAGGCAGAAAAAGAGTTTTATTCATTAAGGTATGAACGACGTTTTCGTATAAAATTATGTTTTAGTAAGAAGATAGGGAAATGTTCGATCATCTCAAATTTTGTTGTCTCCTGATCTTGGACAACTCGGTCAGGAATTAGATGAAAACTGGAGTGTGAACTGAAAAATTTCCTGGAACTCTGTTATGACTTGATTTCAAAGTATCCTACGAAATTGCTGTGGTAGATGGTATTTTGAAGACACAGAAGAGGTATCTAACTTTCAAACATTGCCAGGAGGGTTTAGTTCTGCCCGATATAAACCATATAGAAAACAATAGTCAAAACAAGTGTTATTTCCTTTAACATTCCTTCCCAAGCGGAGGTAAAATGAAGTCTAATTTTTGATATGTTTTAACTCTTCATTTACAAGATACATAATGAAATTGGGCTATGCATGGATTCTGTGGTTGGCTTTGGAAATTACTGTCCTTGTAAACGCAGATTTGTCTTCAGACTCGTCCAAAAGAGGTTTGTAATCATAAGTTTGTGACCATATATTCCGTGCTACTGGCAAATAAGTGTGTTTTATTTTGGTGACTTGCACAAGAGGTTCTGCTCTCACAGACGTAAAAGTGAAAACGATCAATTGTAAATTTAGACGTTTTGAGTGTTAGCCCTTGGACTGATGCCTTCCCTTCTTTTTAGATGATTTACTGGGTCTTGATTTAGGACTGGGAGGTGATCTCTTTCATTCAAACTTCGGAAGTGATCTTCTGAAGGAAAACGTAAAACAAGATGACGCACATTTGAGAGCGGCGTTTCCTGTAATGGATGCCTTCAAGGAACACACGCTACTGTCGGCTGATGATCTGAAAGAAAAAGTCGAGAATAGTTACTCAGATAAAGATGGAATCCGTGAGGCGGTTGACGAAGCTTTGATGAAGCTTCATAAGAAGAAAGAAGAAGCGGCGGCTGATGCCAAAGTTTCGCACGTGCCACACAAAACTCATGTTGTAACAGCTAAAGAACTAATAGACGAGGTGGTGAAGCAGGAGATCGCAAACCATATAGACCCCAGCACTGCCACCTCTGACGTTCCGAAAGATGTTATTGATAACGACGAGTTGAAAAGAAAACTGCATCAAAAGCTGGAAGAAATCACAAGGATTGAGACGAAGTTGTTTTCTCTGATTCGTGATGTGAAAGGGTTTTTGTTGACAAAGAAGTCTGAAGAGGGGGCTGGCAGAGATGACATCGATAACGTTTCGTTTGACACTTTAGTTTCAAAACGTAGCGAGATTCCATTCAACATCAATCGATTCCGTGATAACACAAGTTTGGTGGAGGACTTTATCCGTGATGCTCTGAAAGACGACTTCACCATTAATCACAGTGCTCTCGGTGATATAGAGAATGAATCAGGGGACAACAGCGACGCCAAACAAGGGGATGCCAGAGATTTGCTGGGGAAAGAAGAGACAGAAAAGGCGTTGCTTAAAGAGGCAATCCCTGGGGAGATCGAAGACATCCCTATGTCGAGTTTAGAGCGGGAAATTGACGAAAACGACTCGGTTGCTAGTGATCATGGGATTACTCGTGACGCTCTTGTGGAATCTCCGCTGTCAGATTTGGATTATAAGAAAGTTACTGGCAAGAGATCCCGGCATTTTATTTCGTAGAGATGGCAACGACTGCAACAACATCTTCGCCACAATCTGTCACTTACACTAAAGAGAATTTACTATATGCGTATCCCTTGGTAGGTTGTGTAAGACTTCCGATCTCAACGGGTCAGTGATGGCGGGATTTGAAGAGTCGCTTCAGAAGTTGTATCTGTACCTTAAGTAGGTTCATTACCTGATTACCACACTAAGCAGGGTAAAAAGGGAAAAGAATTTAAAAGGCGTTGCACTTTGTTGAAAGAGAACAGATTGGCCTCGAGACTTCATGCCCACTTAGTTAACAATTGTGTTTGAAAGGGGCTCAACCTTCCGAAGAGAAACGTTGTAACAATTTTTGTAGTGTTATTGCTAAATTAATAATGCAAGGCTAAGCAAGGTGGTGTGTGTGTAAGTGTGTGAGTGTTGGGGAAGAGGATGGGAGGGGAGGGAGGGGAGTCTGACCTGGAAGGTCTTACTTTGAAAATGTAATTAATCATTACGACATAGGATCCTAAAATAACAATAAATTTAATGAAGGCGCTGGTGTCGAATTCTTTTTCCCTTTCGTTCGGTGTATGCTCTTGCAATTTGAGCTTAAAAATGCAAGTAAGGTTTCGTGAGATTATTTTCACGGTTTGGACCATGTAAAGAGGGTTCTGTCCTTTCCAGCTCTTTCGATAAATTATCTCGCGACACTTGGTTTACATAAGATACGTTCCAGAACTTCACCATGTAATTCCCATTTTACTTTTTATTCATAAATACTTGCCTGAAATTTTATAGTTATAATATAACAGGTCCAATTATATATCAAAATAATTAATAGAAATTGATCTGTTCTGTGTTTGCTTCAGCCCACGGCTAACGCTCTTCAAACAGTTTTTAAGTTGATGATGGCTGCACAGTCACTCTGTGTTTGTTTTAAAATGCACATACAAGCATGTTGTTTTACTCGTGACCATGTGTGGATAAACTTCCGGACTTACTGATCCCACAGAGAGAAACAACCGCACACAAAGAAAAGCCAAACAAACAAGAAAAAACTATCACGAAACGCGTTCGCGACCTCACAATGCGAATTCAACGATTAACATAGAAAGCGACATATTCTCTGCATCGTCGTATTACATTAAAATATATATTCATTTATCCTTGTCTGCAATTTATTTTTCTGTTTTTCTGCTCGAGTTACCTTAAACTAAAATAAGTGAAAACTGAAGATAAAAATTAGACCACGACGAATAATCCTCGATAGGGTTTTTCTCAAAACAATTTCATGTTTCTTACAAACGGACACAAAAGTGAGTGAGTAGACAAATGCAGGGCTTCGCGCAAAATAATGATCTCAAGCTCTTGCTATTTTTCCCCTCTGCCTCAGACTCTCAGATGACAGTATTTTGTTGAAAGGACGAATCTCAAATGGTCAAGGCGTGACAACCATCGCTAGATTCTTCCGTCACATTTCTTCCATTCCGATCGTTGTTCGATTTCAGCAAGGCTTCGAGATGGTCTTGAATACTCTGTAATCTGTCAGCTACGTGAGGCATAAGCAGTATCCTTAGTTTCTCTTGCGCTGAAATTGGTATTGCTGCCAAGGACCACCACAGCCAGGGGGAACCATTTGGTGATAGAAGCAAATGACTATCAGATGGGGGAATAGGTCCTAAAGAGTTCTCAAGACAAACTTTCTCGTCATGAGGTAATGCAGCCAGCCATCTCTTCAGCATGTAATGGCTTAACGAGTTGCGCCATTTCAAATGCAGTACCGCATGGTAGTCATCGATTCTTGCGTCTTCCAACCATTCCACTTTAGCTTTGGGGCAACCATCCGAAATATTTCTCGTAACAACACGGAATCGTTGTTTCGGAATTGCTTGTACCACCAACTTTCCGGTTGGGAAGCTTTCGGTAGCCTGTATCTCGACTATTGTTCCATGATCGGTGAAGCCTTTCTCTTCGTCAGGCAAACATATTCCAAACATTCGGGAACCCCATTCAACAGAACGCCGCACCATGACTCGGTGGGAGGGATGAGACAGCGTAAGACGTATTCTCCCCTGTGGAATTACTACGGTACAAACCAGTATTGGCACCTCTACATTCTGATCAATACCTACCCTGAAAAGAAAAAAAAATGAAGTAATTTGAATGTCTGTAATCAAGTGAACTTAATAAAGCTTAGCAAATGAAAAGAACTCCTTCGAGGAGAGGCGAAATAAGGGCAAGCAAAAATGCCAATCACTGCTATCACATTGATCTAGTCCGATAATAAATACCACGATAATCTTACGAGACGTTTTTCTAATCTTGCTTTCGAGGGTTTCTTGGAGAAAATAACTTCAGCACTACCGCGAGACACATTTTAGCGTAAGGGCCCCTTACGCTAAAATAATTGAGATTCTTAAGTATTCATCGAATATCAAATAACTTTTTTTTCCTTGAAGAATGAAATTATAAGTCTTCATCAGGAATTGATTTAAAAACCCAACCTACGATAACATGGGATATTGGTATGTGCAAAGGAAGCGGAACTTTGTACCGAGACAAAAACCCCTTTACTCACTCATCCCTGCCAACTTTGATGAAATGGTCTTTAAGAAATCTGGCATAGAAATGTCAAGCGAACGGTAAAGATCCACTGATTTTATTTGAGACAGGCGATCAGTGAGCTTTCTCAGGGCAGACTACACAACATTTCAAGGTTGACGAACAGGAGGTTTGATTGACACCCAAAACAAAGAGGATAATATTTGCTGGAGTTATAAACAAACTCCTGTTATGAGTAAAATAACCGGCATTAAATTTCCGGACCTGAAAAGATAATGAAAAACCTAAAATGGTATATTAGAGTATCCAAGAGAAAATGGTACATAAACACAAAATGTCGGTTTTCATAGGGCACTTAGGTTCACTGAAGGAACACAGACACCCTTTAAGTTGCACAAAATAAACAATGGTCACCAGAAACAAAAGTTTGGCACAAAGGCTTCTGAAAATCGGTGGAGCACGATCCGAGCTACTGAACCGGATCCAGACACAGTTAAGGGAAAGTAAACATGCCAATGATATACGACCCCCCTTGGCTTTGAAGTTCTTAATAAAGTAACTATCAACTGACACATGAAGTGCTAATTGTAATTATTTGAGCGTAAGGTCACCGCTTTCCCTTTCGAGAGAGTGTGTCGGTCGGTCGGGCCAAAAACAGAGAGGGAAAATCGACAGGTGAGCCTCAGTTCGGAAAGAGACTAAATGTGGACTCTGGAAAAGTAGGCATGTGCAATTTCTACTCAAATGTCAGTGTTGATTGTCTATTCACTCAACAATCATATTTTGGAGGTCAGACAGCGTGACGGGTATTCTTGTTATTATTTCCCACCCCCCTCCACCCCACCCCAAAGGAAAAAAAAAGTGATGACCTTAGTAATCTTACCTTGTCCACATCTTCATTTCCTTTGAGTGAGATTGTTCTCTCTCACGGTATGGCTTCTCTAGATAAATTCTCAGCAATTCATCCAAAACCAAGGTTAAATTCCAGTTATTGGTTTTTGAATCAGTCAAGATTGTTCCACAGCTTGGACACTTAGGTGCATACTCAAGACTTTCCTTAATGCACTCCTTGCAAAAGGTGTGACCACACTGGACTGTCACAGGGTAAAAAAGTAAACGTCCACAAATGAGGCACTGTAACTCAGTTACTTCGATAACGATAATCTCCTCGCAGTTGTTTTGAGCAGTCCCTTGGTCATCGCTGCTTTCTTCCTCTGAGGAACTCGAGCTTTCAGTGATGTCCGTTTCTGATTTTACTTCTTGAAGTTCATCTGCAGCAGTGTTACTTGCAATATTTCTAGCAGCAACCTTTTCCTCAAGTTTCGTCAAAGTTACTGAGGTAAACAGTCTAAATAAACTTTCAGTTAACTCGTCGCGACGAGGCATGGTTGGATTCAGGGCAGCACAGCGAAGAAACTGCAAGACTGCATCGTCCAATGATTTTATTTCGGTTAAAATTTTCGCTTTTCTGTGAAAAGCATCTGGTAAATCTGGTCGTAACTGGCAAGCACTGCTAGCATCTCTAAGTGCTAAATAGTGCAGCTTTAATTTCAAGTAGGCATCACTCCGCAGACAGAGGCACTCATAATCTTTTGGTCTCGAGTGGAGAGCGACTGAAAACGTTTCCACTGCTTTCTTCGCACATTGTGAAAGTAACTGACTTTGGCCAAGCTTCTTTGCTTCCGCGCTTATCCCTCCGTCGGGGAACAGTTTTCTTATTATATCGGACAAGATACTATTCACTGACCGACTTCCCTCATTGAATAAATTATTTCCACAGAGAAGGCAGAAATTTAACGACCTCTCCGAACTGTCTCCACCGATCAACTCCGATTTTCTTCGGAGGCATTCCTGACAAACAGTATGACCACATGTTAGAGTGACGGGATTTTCAAACAAACATGAACACCACGGACAATGAAATATTCTTCTAGCTGATGATTTGATCTGTTTTATCCACGTGTCGAGTTCTTTCCTAATATTGTGAGCTTCGTAGTCCATCAGCACATCGACAAGAGGAAATAGAAGATCTCGGCATGCTATGTTCCTACTGTGGAAAACATCAAAATACGACAGTAGAGTGTCTTCTAGGGTTCGACCATCGCTTGATGTCTTGTCCGACATTTTGATCGTCTTCCTTCTTGATGTCGTTTCTTTCGTTGATAACGCGTGGAAAAATTCTCGTCTTTTCCACTGAAAAGCGACTGAGAATTATCACTTGCCCATTTGAGAAAGAATCGAGTCAAAACTCACCAATAAATGCGAATTATCGTTTACAGAAAATTTCGAGCAAACATTTCGACTTAGGGAGACCACAGCTTGCTTGTTAATAAAGTTTCATAACAAACTTTAGAGCCAGTTCCGGCAGCGTGAAATTTAGTCACGCTCTTTGTAAGCCACGTACTCTACCCAGGTGAAAAAGACAGAATACCAACATAAAAAAAGAGGAAAGTAGTAAGTGAAGATTTTACGACACCTTAGGGCGCAGAAAAACTATATTTCCAAGCTTAAAATCATTCCTGGAACAATCGCGAGAAAAAAAAGTATTATTTTTCCTTTTTCTTAAGCTTGTGTGTCCTACCCACCCCTCCCCTAAATGTTTCTATGTTATTGTTATATAACAAATTTGAATAGCACGTTCTGAAATCAGGTGATTGTTTCAATTTCGAGTTGGCAGGAGTTAACCAAATATAATTTATAGAAACTTATAGAATTATTCAGAAAAAGTTTGTGTCTTAGTGAATTGGCTTGGTTCTTGTATTGTGATGTTCAGTTTGAGTTTTTGGGGGTTTATTTCTCAATTTGCTAATTCATACCGGCCAGACTCACGCGTGTAACACAACACTGATGCATGTTTACTTAGCCAGCGGGGGGAGGGGGAGAAAGAAAGAGAGAGAAAGAAAGGGAGATAGACTGGTGGATAATTTCAAGAGAGTCGGGTGAGTCGGGTCAGGCTGTACGGCTTCAACCTGTTACAGAAGAAATCATCGATTTGTTATTCGCTCAAAACAACAGATTGCGTCAGCACAGTGGCATGTTAATCCTGAGTTAAGTATTGATTCCATGTCAGCTTTGTACTATTGGCGAAAGTATATTGACAGATGTGACAAATACGTTTGCGGCTAATGCGAAACCTTTAGCGGTTAGTTCCGAAAAATATTTTCTGCTTCTGTGTTCACTTTCTCCAATTTGAGCAGAGTTCAGTCAAAAATGAACTCCACTAACAGTAGAAAACGTTGCCAAAGAGAGTTGACATTTTCTTAGTTGTCGCAGAAATATTTGCCATATATATCAACATAAGCTACCACTATTGATATCCATTAAGAGCTAGTTTACATGGAAGTGGATGACCCTAGGTGAGTGAGGTAACCCGCCTAACCATGGTGCAAAAATAGCCTGCGTTTACATACAATTTTACTACCCCGGGATGCCGCGGTGAAGATTCTCAAGGTTGCTGTCACGCTTGTAGGAGTTAAGATGTCACTACCGCGACGTGTAGTAAAACGTTACCGAAAAAACGCAACCTATTATCCACTAAGATTTTCGATAATGGCTCGAAGCGTTAGCCGTTTCTAACGGTACGACGTCTTCACTTCGGCATAACATGTGAACGTAGTAATAAGTTCAAAGTAAGAACGTGAATTATTATAAATTGATGTCGAAGTAGAAGTTGATGTTTTTGTCGTTTTAGTTCTGATTAGGACGGCTAGGAAATGTACAAAGTACCAAAACACACCAGTTTCGCTTATTTGTTTCTTTTGTAACATGAACACGACTCAAACTAGGCGGGTTACCCTACTCTGCGACGTTTTCATGTCAACTTGTCAGCCCGGCTGACTGGAATACCCTACCCGACAGACAGGGTAACCCACCTAGGCGGGTCACCCCACCTATGAAGTAAACGTGATGAAGATAAAGTAAAAGATAACATGTTGCGCCCCCCCCCCCCCCTTCTCCCCCATGTAACCATGCCCTCGATGTCTTCGCTTGCACGTGAAGATATTAATAGCGCGTCACGCAATATAATGACTAGGCAAAAAAATGATCTTGGTTTCTAACTTGATTTTCGAACTTTACCCTGGTATGAACTATTAATAAACCCTACCACGGAACGATTTCGACTGTAAACTGATAATAAGTACTTTTGTTGTCGAATATGAAGGTTTTTAGGCTAAAATTAAGACGTTTTTAATGATGTTAAACGCTTTTATCACTGCAAGTTTTACAACGACACATGGGTCTATGGTCGTGGGTCCTCGTTAAACACACACTCTGGGTTCTGTTCGAAACATAGGAAACGAGACTCCCACGCGAAGCTCCCATGCGAGTCTCTCTTACACGAGCAAATCACTCTTAGGTGCACTCATCTTTTCCCAAAAACAACTTGAGGCACATGAATGATAAAATCTGCCTTTTATTTTCTGCTAATTTTCAGTCAATATAAATACAATCTAACATGCAAAACTTGGTGACTAAAATTTCTGACACAGTAGATTTAAATGGAGTGTCTGCAATTCAAACCACTGTTATCAGAATTCCTAGTCACAACAAACTAACAATAAAATTTCAAAGCAAAATTTGACGCAGCTATCCATTCGTATGACCAGCATGTAAAGGGTCCGCTTACTTTTGTGTCTAATTGGCTGAGTACTAAAAGCGATGTCAAGCAGTAACAAGGCGCAACAACGGACCGATTTCGCTCTTGAAATTTAAGTGAAGAAAAAATTCGTAAACTCTTATGATCTGCTAGGGCAAATTCATAAATAAATAAATAAATTATAAAAATGTTCATCCATACTTAAGGATTCTCTTCCCTGAAGTTAACTCTGATGAAAATTTTTCTTAAAGGAAATAAACTGATCACTGAATTCTCACAGAGTAAGTAAGAGACAAATACATCACAAATTTTAGATCACCTAACAAGATTTGGGTTACCTCTCAGTTAACCCTGTTATATCGCCTCAGGTGGCTGAGACAACCCTCCTCATCGAGACAACTTTATGGACAGTTTACAAAGCGTTATGAGTTGTAGCAGCCGTCCCCTAAACAGTCTCTCTCATGACAGCTAGCCAGGTTACATACTAGACAAAACTAATTCGAACCGTCTCGTCTTGGGAAGGTGAGCCGAAGCATTTATATGAGAAAAAGGTGTCCTGACCGACAGGGTTACCCTAACTGCCGAAAAAACTAGTCCTCCCCTTTTTCAGAATTGTTTGAATTGTCTTGAAGAAATATTTGGAAAGTTAGGTCAGTCAAAGTAACTCTCAAGGAGCGGGGGTGGGGGGGGGGGGGATAAAGGTAGGGCTGTCTCAGGTTCCCATGGACTCTCTGTTATAGTCCTTCAAGGGTTTTAAGCGTAAAAAGTAAAAAAGTAATGAACTCCAGAAAGGGATGCTTGAGACAACTTAACTTTGCGGGGCTTAGAAGTTTTCTATTTTCGTTTTTACTGGTGAAAATGTTCTCACTGGCTTCCAAGTAGTTGTTAGATCAATCTACTTAAAGATGCAAAGTTCAAAAGTTCTCAATATTCCACAGGCGCTAATTCTCGAATCTCACCCCGATCAAGAGTTCTAAGAAGCGGCGAAGACTTTGAAGCCGCTCAGCCAGTGACGTCATCGACAGAATGATAAGTTTAGCTTTATCTTTCAGTGGGACAGCCGCCAATCCCCACCACAGCCAGGATGGACCGTTAGAGCTGGGTACTAGTTCCTCAATGGCTGGCATGGAGCCTATTGCGTTTGTTACGCATGTCTGTTGTAACGGTGTCATAAGAGTAAACCAAAGTTCTAAAGTTCTATAGCAGTCGACGTTCATCGTCTGGAGGTCTGGATCTTCAGAATATGATTTGGGAATTTCGTCTTGGAGCCATTTTATTTTCGCTGTGTTATAACCGTCGGTCGTGGATCGGGAGACAACACGAAATCTTCGCACCGCCGTAGTTTCAACGATGGAGCGGCCATCAGGCAGAAAACTGACATTTTCAATGCGCAAAATAGTTCCGTAATCAGAAAATTCCTTGTCTGGGTCCTCAGAAAAAGCACACATTCCGAACATCCGGGAACCTAGCTCCACGCATCGACGGATCATAAGCTGGTATCGCGGTTCAAAGATATAGAGCGGGTATTTAAGACTTGGAAAAGCCAACAGACATACAAATATAGGCAGTTCTATATCTTCGTTAACACCAACTCTGTAACGAGATTCAAACATAACATCACTAATGAAATTTAACTCGTTCGAGAGGGATGGAGATCCAAGCAAAGCTGGCTTACAGCATCTCTCGATTGGCTGCACTGGGAGTTTATGCACGAAGACCTCATAAGACAACGTCGAGCGAATATTTTCAAATTGTTCAGAAGCGCTGAGTTTGACATTAATTTGGGAAACCTTTCAGTAGAAGTTTAACTGGAAGACAGGAGAGGCTAAGCCTGAAAGGAGCAAGGGGGGAAGGGTTGGAATTTAAAAAAATAATTTGATTTTTTCAACAACGTTGCCAATGATTTAATGTAAATTGGCCATCCTGGTGAGATTCTAATACAGACCTTTCGTCAGAGCGAAAGACGAAGGGCTAACACTCGAAACGTCCGTTTAAGAAATTCTTTAGGGTAGCCCATTCACATGATCAACTCAATTGATAAAACTAAATTAATTGTTATAGCACCTAGCGACGCAGAACCAGTTTCTTTAGAAACTTGCCACCTTAAAATAACATTGACACGGATTGCAGACGTCAATCTTGAAAAAGAAAGGCCAATTTTTTTTAAAACGCAAAATCAATGATCCGGCCCGTTTAAAACAGATTTTGACACAAATTAGGGTCTCTAAACTAGTCGAGGATGGTTCTTGATGAGGCACTAAATGGTATCTAATGCGACACAACACTCTCACGAATACACAGTCTGACTAACTGAATAAAGTTGATTAGCTTGTGTGTAATAACTTACATGTCGCTCGTCTGTGGAGATTTAAAAGACGTCCTATCGTTGAAACACCGTCGACCGTTGGGTTTTAGTGCAGGGAAAGGATGAAAAGTCAACGATTGAAAGTGGTTTCAATATTAAAAGGACGCCAGAAAAGCATAGAAAGGGAACACCCGAAAAAATCCTCCGACTCAATTTACATATCATTTAATGTCTCTGAGATACCTAGTCTCTAACAACACGAGAAAATACAGAACTATTTACGATTCAAAAGTTTAAGACTCTCCCTAAATTATGGAGACAAAAGAAATCGCTTTGAGAGTAAGACACACCACAACGAACATGATCACTACTAAATTTGTGCATCTTAATTGGGTTCCAGTGTGAGCGTTTATTCTTCTCACTAGTAAGGGCTACGTATTACTATGTATCTTGCCTTTCTTACGTAAACGTTGTAGATTGTGGTGTAATTTTTGAAATAGCTTTCGATTACTAGAAAATTACATAACCTTACGGAAGCCCTGAACATATTACATAACTAATTTGAGGATTCGTGTTGCCGGCACAATTATGTTTCCGTTCTTTTGTTAAATATAAGCTCCTGCCAAGGATTTCACACAATAGGATGCTTCTATCACTAAACAAAGAGTTCAATATATTTTACAAGGAAGATTATAAAGAGTTCTCTGGCAGTTTGATTGCAATGCAATTGCTGCTTTTGAAAAGGATGGTAATAAATTGAATGAATATGCCGCGGCTGATTATAAAACACTGTATTGACTTTGCGTGCGTCCTGCCATGTAGTGTCATCTGCGATAGATATTTCTCAGTGTGATACGGGTTTTAGCAAATTTCATCGCCAGTAAGCATAAAACTCGCAGATGTTAACATCTAACTTCGAGGATAACTACTGAAAGCGCTTCTGCCTAAAGCTTTATTTCCACATAGAGTATTCATTTTGAAACTTTTTACGTCGATTTAATATCTTAATATTCCGAAGGCCACATGTACATTAGCCTAAAACTCTGAACGTTTATCTTAAAAAACGGAAGATCAGTAGTTTCGTTAAATTCAGCTGAAGCCAGGCTGATCAGGGAGCAGTTAACACTTCACGGATCACGTTGAAACTACTTCGATTAAATCTCAGACAAAACTTCCAAAGAAACTTACGTAAAGTCAAGCTTTCCTCCTCTAGTTTGATTATTTTGTAATACAAACAAAATCAGTTGTCTCGAATTAAGCTCAAACATCACGAAACATCTACACCATGGGCGATAGTTAGAGAAGGCAGAGTCTCCTTCACAGCTGTTGTTTGGCCTCGTCATGCATGCTTCTTGTACATCATTTCACAGTACACTACATAAAGTGGTATTTTTCATCGAGGTTCCACGTCCAAAATCAAGCGTGTCATAGCAATAGTAATTTTCCCACGTTTTGAAACACGTGTTTTTAAAATCATGGTAGAAAAGCCGGGTGAGGAAGTTAAAAACGTTACATAATTCACGAGAATTTTGCTTTCACTTTCCACTGTCACTAAGCACTTCCTGACAGAATCATGAAACAAATAAAATTTATGACTTAGGGAGAATCAAGACACATTTTTATGACAATCCGAGGTAACCCACATATTTCTAGAAACAGTTTCCGGGCTATTCTTTGTAACAGGCCTTTCTGTTTCTCCTAAGAAACGCGCGAAGCGTGAGAAATGCGATAATCGAGCCCTCTAGGCGAGAAGCGTGAGAGCTCCAGCCGAGGGTAGGGCGCGAAGTGAAAGCGAACAAATTTAGCTAAGAGCAGAAGAGGTGTAAGGCTGCTTTACTTGAAAGAAAACAAAAACTCACCCCTTCCAACGTGACTTTTCTTCTATGAAGCTCTTCTCTCTTTCAGCGTATTCGTCAGCAAAGAATTTCTTCACAGTCTCTTTAATGATCACATTAACTTTAGTGTTCCTTTCAACTCCGCAGTTCAGGGCACGACGACAGCATGGGCATTCTGATCTGTAATCGAGCCCTCTTTGTAAGCATGTTCTGCAGAAGGTGTGTCCACAGGTTGTAGTGACTGGCTCATACAGAATGTTATAACAGACTTTGCATTCCAGATCTTCAAGCTCCCTCACGGCATTAGCCTCACAAAGTTTAGTAGAATTCGAAATGAGCTCTGTCGAAGATTTGAAATACTTGGATCTCCATTCTCGAGAGCAGAGGGAACAACTATCAGAAGTGTCTTCAATAGGACGCTTTAAGGAAGATCCTTTTTGAAGAAAACTGTGTTTAAGAGAGTGATCATTTGTCTTGTCTGTGTGAGGGCTCTGACATGCACTGTTTCGGGTTAAACCTCCCAAATGGTCACCAGGTAAAAGCTTTCTGCGTGGGTCAGCTCGTTCAGAATCCAGCGTATGGGTCAGACAGGTGAGCAATTCTGACCGAAACCGCGGGTCTACCATAGGATCTAGTGCTAAGGCGCGCGAAAAACTACTTGAAGCAGCGTAGTAGTCTCCCACTTTCATCAACACCACTCCCCTCTGATGAAAAACGCTCGAAAGAAAGGGTCGTAAATCACAAGCAAGGTCAACATCTTCCAGGGCCTTTTTGTATAGCCCCATCTGTAAGAAGGCATGGCTCCGCAATTTTAAAGCCGTCACCTGTTTTGGAGACTTGTTTAGGACGTCCGACACGCTTTCAACGATTTTTTTCTGGTTACCCTGTGGTTCACGTCGAACGATTTCCTCTAACTGCTTTACTTCTCGTTCATACTCGTCGGGGAACCATTTTTGAATCAATTGTGAGACTAGGACATTTATCGATAGATTATTTTCATAATTTTTAGAGCCGCACAGTTTACAGTAGACAGCTGACACAGAAATTTCGCCGACTGGAATAATACATGTCTTGCATAACGTATGTCCACAGTTCAGTGTAACCGGCTCGATGTAAAAACATCCGCATAGTGAACAAAGAAATTCTTTCTCTTCTCTTTCGTCCACGCCTTTAACAGCCCTTTCCTGCGCTACGATTTGCCTTTGAAAGTCCACCAACTTGTTAGCAATAGGTGCAACTGATTGAGCGCCAGGTACTTTCACCGTCACTTTACATGCGAGATCTCTGATATCGGTGTGTAGCTTGTCGCTTAATTTCCACTCTCTCGATCGAAGGTCGTATGGCTCACGAATCTTCTTTTCCATCGCTGTGAACCTTCCAAGTCTTTAGGACTTTCTTTTATCTCCTCTGAACCAGGATTATCAATTTTTAGTCGAGTTGAGTTGATTTGGCCATACCGTGAATGATAATCGATGGTTTGAATGAAGTCACCAAACAATAGAATTGAAAATCCTGAACTACACACTACGATCAGAAATGATATTCAAAAGTAGAAACCATCTAACCTCTGGTTTACAACAGCGAAAAAATCTTGATCACTCAACGACCGGCAGCCATAACTTTCCTCCAAACAAGTGAAATTTGACATGACCGGCTTTCTACGTAATTGGTAGCACTGGACTCACTAAAGCTAGATTGTTTGAATATTATAACAAAGAGGACGTTACTAGATTATGTAATCGCCGCTGATACATTCACGTGTAATCTTCACGCGATAGCCCTCTTAGTCACCCTGATATTCAACGTCACGATTCGAGCTCAAAAGCAAGAGATATTGAAGAGACATACGTTTAGCAATATCAAATTGTTTCTTTTAAGCTGTTCACACAAATTTCCAGCTCAAATTTCCAGCTCAAATCTCCAGCGCTTTTCTTTTATTTCTGTGACTAGATTACGTAATAACCTCTCAAAAATCTGCCCTCACGTGTAGATGCACATGTTACAGACAAAACAACTGAGAAAAAAAAAAAGAGTGAAATAATTGATGCCTTGCTTTCGCTGTCAGATATCGAAAATTAAAATAGAAGACACAAGGGTTTTGGGAGCGTTCTAAATTGTAAGAAGTATATTTCGTATCAGATAAAAGATTATACTGCGTTAGATTTTCTTTTTCGAGCAGTTAATTCAAATAGTGATAGAAAACACAATCAGATATATCGTACTGTAAAGAGTACGCCATGATAAAAACCAGACAACTGTTTGTTTTGTCTGTTCAATTAATTAAATTGTGGGGCGGATATTAATTTTCTACGGTATTATACTTAACCCTTCAACTCCCAAGATTTAATGGTGAATTCTCCCATCTAGTTGCTATATATTTCATTGTAAATTGCTAACAGAATTTGGTGTTAGATCAAGACAACAACTTCTACCTGATAAGTTTAAGTATTCTCAATAGGTTTTTTGTTGGATATTACATGGATATTATGAGGAGAAGTTGCAAGTCAATCAAATCTGGGAGTTAAAGGGTGAACTATCGGTTCAAACGTAAGCGTGCGTCCATATGGATATGAATCCCGCGGAAAGTTTGGAAAGCACGAGAGAAGCGTCAGAATTGCTCGAGGCGCAGCAACTCTGGCTTTTTGAGTGCTCTCTCTTAAAATTTCCAAAGTGCTTCATATCTCCATGAATGCAAAGCTGATGTATGAACCAACTGCTTTAGAATATTATTGTCGATAGTACTTTGGCTTTTAATTCTTAGAATAACTGACTTTGTACGCGCGTTCTCTTTGGTCAAGTGGACAGTTTAGATGAGAATATGACGTCACACTATTCGTGATTGCCAGCACAATTTGAAACATTTAAAGCTTCACATTATCGTAAAGTAATTTCAAGTACAAACGACAAATCTCAGAAAAAGAGAAAAATTTGCCATGTATTGATTTGGAGTTTGGCAATCTCTTCCCCCCTCCCCCCCCTCCCCCCCGAGCCCAGGAAAGTAAACGAAAGAAGAAGTTAAGCGCTTTGACGATCTTGATGATCGAGGACGACCGCGTCGTGAGAACTCATGTAAAGACGACAAAATATGCAACAAAATGCGCAGTAAAACTTTTTTAAGGAAAACGTTTTTTCTTGTTTAAAAGACAATAATGAGTACGGAATACTTAAAGAGTCACACCGATAGTTCAATCAGGTCGGTAAAAAATTATTCTCCTTTTAAGTATATTTTGTCGACTTCGTTTTCCTAGAGCATTTTTTTTCTCGTCTATTTACATGAAAAACGGGCCTTTGTTTTGATTTTTCTGAAAAGATAAGTGAGCGGAGAGACAAAATACAAGTGACTGAAAGTGTGAATTCAAACTTAACATTGTTCAGAAGTGTAAATGCCAATGTTGAAGAGGCTATTTGTCATCGTCAAGGTCAGCATGTACATTCCCGTCGTCATCATCATCATCATCAGCTTTATCATCATCATCATCGTCGTCGTCATCATCATCATTATCATGATCATCAAAGTCATCATCGTTATCACCTGGATGTTTCTCTATAAACACCTCCGTAACCGGCCTTTGTTCCAAGGGTTGAACTACAGGTACCGCGAAATAAACAATGATTCAGAATATTTGTCTTTTTGTTTTTCGGTCATTTTGTCAGTAATCTCTAATTTCTTTCGTTTCTTGTTGGTGTAAACGGTCCGGGCCATAGACAGCCTTGTCTCTACCATGACGTCATGGCATGTCCGTCGAAAATGAGATTTGTAGTACAGTAATATGGAAATCAATAAGTCAATGATGTCTCTTGAAATTTTTAATTCTGTTCTGCCGTCTCCTTCGCATTACAATATGGCCGCCACGAGAAAGCCAGCTAGAAAAAGTATCGTCCCAATCCTCTCTCGGTCACATCAGTTTGTTTTGGTTTTGTCCAGACCAATCATGCTAATAAAATGCAGGAGCCGATTACTCCTGAGAAATGGTATAGACAAAATTGTCCATGGTCCGGACTGGTAAAGTACACCGCCAAACTGCAAACCTGACTTTCAAAATGGCCTTTCGCTCATATTACTCTTGTTAACGACAGTCCCAATAAATTTGATGTTGTTTTAGAGATCGATTTGATATGATTTCAGTTCAAAATAGTTTTCATGTTTGAATAGATTCACTAGTGGGTTCTTTTCAACAAACATATATGCCCTCTGAGTCCTTATACATTCAGCTGCATGATTAGTAATGATAATAGGACCAAGTGGAATCCAATTCGATCTGTAATCATACGAGTGATTGACAAAATCGGACGACCGCGAGGAGAGAGTCCGATTTTTTAATCACGAGTATGATTACGGACAGAATTGGACAACAAGAAGTCCTGTTACCAATTAACTATCACCATTTCAATTTCCGAAAAAACAAATACACCCAGAAAAATATCTCCAGTGTCTTAAGTTAAAAATTCCTTCATTTTGGAGATTACCCAGTTTTTCTTTGGATAAGCGGTTGTTGCGATGGTTATTTTGATCATTTCTGTTATTAGTGGAATAGGTGAGTGGACTTAGTATGATTGGCTGCTTCAACTGTCTGATTAAGGGTGTCCGATTACAGCCACCTGTGCGATTACACAGTCCGATTACAACTGTACAGAATGATCAGTGAAAAATGAAGCTGAAAATGCACCAATAACATTTGAGGAATTTGTATTGTTTATGATAGATAATGTTACCTGCATGTTTTCCAGCAACAGCTGCCATGGCTGTACTGTATGCACTTAGAGGTCTCGCTAGAGCCGTTGGATAAGGAGATGTTCCTTTCATTCTAAACAGAATATACACAGCTAGATATCATTTTGTACACATACTGCTTCTCAATAATGCCAGTTGTTATCAGTGTTTAAAAAAACTCGTAAACTATTGGAATTGACACCAACACAGTCGCCGCAGAGAAAGCTTTCACGAAATTCTTTGGGTAAAGGGCGCTGGATTGGGACTCAAGGGCTTAGCTAGGGGGTTCTGAGGAACACGTAACCCTACCCCCCTCATAAGCCTTTTTTTGTCTCATTAGGTAAAACACGCCGTGGAGGTCGACATGTCAATCTGGTGAGTACCCTTTGTGTGACACATTGTGACCCCCATTTGAAAAATCCTGGCTATGCCCTTGTGTGTGATGATTAGTAAAAAAAGGAAAGTCTACATCTAAAACCAATGCAAAAAGAAAGCTACTTAAATAATAGGCTCTAATAAAATGGGCTAATAAAAAAATTAACCGATATGCAGAAACATATTCCCTAACCTTTAGTACACTTAAGCAAAGTTTCTGGCGTCAAACGCAGCCGAGACAAGAAAGGCAGCTTCTCTGTTATCGGTGGTTGTATGCAATTTATCATTTTTGTAGTGTTTAGACTCTTGCTTGAAGACTTCAGAAAGATAAGTTAACTCAAGAGTTTGAAAATCAAACAAGTTAAACATGAGCGCACAATCTGTACCGAAAATTTCAATACTTTACCTTTCAAATTGGCCCAGCCTTTTAGCAAGAGTCACGGGGTACCAAAGTTGTGTAAACGAAGGAGTCACGTCAGATGCTAGGCTGACTGAGGACTGTTTGATGTTTACTGGACTTAGTTTAGTCCAGGTTTGATCTCCTTTCAAACGATCCACTCTGACAGTGCCATGGACTGAATAGAAATACGTGTTGAAATAATTATAATTATAAAAATGATAATAACATCACTTCATTAAAGGCGCTTGTACATTGCTTTTGTAATTGAAAATAGATGTGGTGACCCCTTTTAACACTCAGCGCGAGACTGAACTCAGTAAGAGTTCTCTCATAGTTACGAACTAATGACAAGTTTGCGAAAATGTTCTCTCTTAAATGAAAAATTAAAAGCCTGTGACATGTGATGACATGATCACAAACGCGTGACAACTTTGGCTAGACGATAAAAATAGTAGACCAATGAGAGTGCAGTGTTGAAAGATGGTTAACCGGTGATCAATACAAAAACAAACAACTGCCGGCCGCTGCGTCAAAGATGAATATTGACCAAAACTTTAAATAAATTTAAGCACTCGTTCAAATAACATGAAATCAATTGAACTCGAGCGAAGAAAATTGTCACTCAAACTTTAATATATTCATTACTGATCTATGGCCAATTTACAAATGACTGCTCTGAGAAAGTCATCGTTGAACCTTGATTCCTACATCACGATCCTGTAACTCTCTCTCTCTCTCTCCTGAAACTCGCATGACGTTTTGAGTGTAAAAATACCTCACCTTGGCACTGAGGCGGTATAGTCCGTATGTCGACATCGATAAACACTGGCTTGCATTTTAGGTCGACCAAACAATGACTTCTGATTTCTGAGCATCTCTCAGAGAGGCACGGATTAAAGCTGCAAATCACTTGTGGGATTTTTGAGTAGAGGCTGTCTATTCCTTTAAAAAAAAAAATGAAGCATCCAAGTTAAATTGCACCTTTGTGCGCCACTTTGTTGAAGATTCAAAGGCTTAATTTGGCCATTCTTCTAACGCTGTGTTAGAGTATTATCATTCCCTCGAGCTGAAAGTATAGTTACAAATTATGCAGATCAAAATCGTATAAGTTTCCTGAAGTGACTGCTAATAATACTACACTTACGATGTGTGTGTTCTGTCGATACTATTCCAAATCATTTCGAACTTATGTCGCGATTAAGTGTGGTCGAAATGCGCATCATATGATTCGGAGATACAAATCATATGATTAGAGAACAGAGGGTGATGAAAGGTGAAAATGTGGGTAGATGAATATATTTAGCACTAGGCGACGGGTGCTTAGGGTGGCTCTGTAATACTGTCTGTTAAAAGAGTAGCTACAGGACGACTTCCCCTTGACTTTTGGCCGGATTTTTCTTCCTTTTGTGGGGTAAAAAGTGAGATAAAATCGACCTCGATCACCCTTACAGTAACTAGTTTCGAGGTTCCTGTTTATGGAACGACAGGTGTTTAATGTAATTAGTTAGGTCACTGAGTTCTCTTTTACTCTGCATGTGAAACGTACCCTTGCATTTCGGGAGCATCTCCCCATTGAGATTGAAGAACGAAGGATTGCACTCGAAATCAGTGATGCAGTGCGCTGCTGGGTCATAAAGACATCCAACCTCTTCACAAGGGTTAAAATCACACAACGTCTTTGGATCAACATTTGCAACTTGAAGACCTAAATGGGAGACATAATTTATCCAATTGCTTGAAGCTCTAGAGTGAAATATCCAATTTGAGAGGCCTCTGGTCTTAAATAACCGGTGATATGTTGAATCCGACACACTCAGACGATCAAATCTTGAAAAGTATCGCCATTACATTTGCGTGCGACAGGAGAAAACAACCAGGGAATGAAAATGATGTAAATCACGAAACAAAGTCCAAATGCACGCACGAGGACATTGTTAGCTATGATTGGCCAAAACTGTTAAACACACTCAAAATCATGCGTACGAACAAAAGTATACCCAGCGAGAGGGGAAGGTGCGTATTCGAGCCAATGAGTTCAAAACTATATGAAACATGTGATGAGAAACATGTGATGAAAAAAATGTATACTTCCGATCTTTATCTAGAGGCGCCTGATTGCATAATCTATGCGCTGGCTTTCTGGTTAGCGCGCTGAGCTTCTGATCGAGAGGTCTGGGTTCAAGCCTTGGCACGGCTGGGTCAATGTGTTATGTTTCTTGGGAAGACACTTAAAAACTCTTACAGTGTCTCTCTCGAATCAGGAATATAATTGGGCAATAGCACATTGCTAAGGTGACCTGACAAAATTTAACCATCGATGAAATATTATCCCATTCTTGTAGAATGTGCCATGCAAACTTAGTACCAGCAACGGCCTTCGTGAGCCACTCAGTTTTAAGATTAAACGTTAAACTTCTTTTGCACTCACTCTTCAAAGTTTTCGCGGGACACTTGATGTTACTGCACGCTTTTGTCTGAAATAGGTCTTTAGGGTCGCATTCTGTCCCACCATATCGAGGCACAGGTTTATTACATTCTCGATGACGCATCCTCACCCCACTCCCACAGGATTTTGAACAAAGACCGAATTTGGACCACTCGCCAAGGCCTCCGTTTACTGAAAAGAAATAAGGTGTTTGAGGTGGGTTCAAACTGGTACACCGACGAAGTACAGGATCAGAATGATTAATTAGCATTTTGTCAGTTTCTCTATTTTATTTTGCAAGTAACAGTTTTAGGTTTCGATTACCTGTTTGTGGATCAAGCTCTGCTATTTCTAGTTATTTTTGAGTTTATATGACAAGCGTAGTACTAGAAGAACTATGAAAATAAAAGCAAAACCATGACAATAATTGTATATTCAGACGTCTTTACCCGGGCAGTGTTTCCGGTTACATGGACGAGTCTCTACACTTGTTCCGAAACAAGACTGACCGCCATAACGGGGTTCTGTACATGATCTGGTGCGAACACTGAGACCTCTTGTACCACAGCTTCTACTACATGTGTGCCACTTGCTCCATGATAAAAATCTGCCATGTACTGAAGGTGAATAAAAATGACATCAGCGATGATTAATTTTAAAGGTTAGCGATCAAAGAGTTACTCCTGGAGTGGGGTACGGGGGAGGGGGGAGTGGGGCTTGGTTGATCCTTAAAATCAGTGCTATGAAATTAAACGAAACCCTTTTTATCCAAAATGTGGATAAAGAGTGGGAATCACTCATGGGAAAAGTTCACGTCGTCATCGTCATTGAAATCATCGTTATCATCCAACTGCATCGGACAAACTGTCTTCGGACAAGCTGTCTTTGATCACTTCCTGTTTTGTATCGTGTTTCATCCCGTAATTTACGGAATGCTATTGGCAGACCGTTTTGAAGTCAAGGATAAGTGACCCCGTACAAAACTGTGTAGCGCCTTCTCCCCCGTCTGAGTTACTTCCCCTCCTCTCATATTCTTTGTGTATTAACCTAGAAAGCTTAGACGACAGATAGCCATTGGAGCTTCAGAATAATTGAACTTGAGTTCAAAAATATACAAAAGTAAGTACTCGTAGATAATATTTCTTCGTATTAAGTACGAAAAGTCATCAAAACTTAAGCGAAGTTTTGTGGACTAATTTGACACCTACCAGGGCAAGGCTTAAGGACACATGTCTCCTCTTGGTCGCCGCTGACAGCGCAGTCTCTAATTACCTTCGCCCTGGATGAGCACTCATATTGAACTCTTTTCCTTTTGGCCCGATTTCCACACGACTGAGTGCAGGAGCTCCAAGCAGACCACCTTGTCACGAGAATTTCCTCTTTGTCTGGCGCTGTTTAGAACATTACAAATACACAAGGTAAACTAACATATGAAAATGGCTGATCAGCATGGATCGGACTTCCTAACCTTTCATAAGACTTGGTGTTATAATAGTGTAATAACAAATGACCAAGCTTCTCAAATAGAGAGCGTGACATGTAACGCAATTCCAGTCACAGTGAATACCTTCCCATTTGGCGCACTGAGTTCCTTTTGATTCTCTCTTGGTCATCAATGCGGACTCCCGCAGCAGCCGAAGCAGATTGCCAAACGAGAGCTTAAATTCTATTATTTTGAAATATTAAATATTCCCATAATTTACCTTGATCTACGAATTCTGTTATTTCTAGAACGCCTGAGCCCAGCTTTCCCTCTGCAGCTGATTCAATATCCATGTTTAGAGGAGAATCCTTATCAAAATGTACCGGTAAATTTCTGGTTCCGTCTTGGACCTCAACCTCCACGAAACTAGGTCTTTTATGATAAGCTTTGTCTCCGATCGCAAAATGCGAAGCCTTTGTATCAGAAATTTTCCTGGAGGGACTATATTTCGTCTTAGGCGCTGGTGGTAAAATAACCGAGTTGGGCCTTTCCCCTTCTTTAAAATGGAAATCTTGTTTTTCTAATTCATCTTTATCCGTCATATTTATGTAATTAAGTTTTCTGAGGCTTTGTTTTTCATTCGGGTGCGTGACATTTATCAACCTTGCGTGATTCAACGCGTTTATGATGTCGTTTTCCAGTTTCAAAAGTTCCTTCCGGCTGGCATTTCTCATAATCTGGAGCTGTGTTTGTTCGAGTGTATTTTCCAAATGTTTTGGTAACTGCTTTTTTTGCGTTTTTTGTTTAGTGGCTGGTTCCCCTTGTTTATGGTGTTCTTGTCGGTAATTGTCACTGTGCACCCTATGTTGATGCTTTTTGCTGTACTCAGTATGATAGAAATTAGTACCATACTGTTGTTGCGGTCTTTCGTTTTTGTTCGGTTTTGACAAATTCCACGACCTAGCAAAGCTTAATGCATTAATGATGTCCTCTTCTAGTCGCAACAGCTCTTTTTGGCTCGCATTTTGCATCAGTTGCAGCAGATTTTCATCAGAAGTATTTCCCGCACTTATCCTTAAGTTATTATTCGTCGACCATGACTTTGTGTGATTCAATCGCGGGTGACTATTTATCAGAGGTGAGCCTTTGACGGAACCAAATCCCTTGCTCTTGATTATTTTGCTCCACCCTTTTTCCAACAGTCGCGTCTCGTTCTCCAAAAGAAGGTTGTGTTTCAAATGAGGTTCCTCTGTCTTCCACCCCTGCTCCTCACCTGTGCCATTTGGGTGTGGCCTTTTCCTTTGGCGAATAAATTTCAATATTTTATGTAGGCTCTCTTCCATAATACGATGTCTCATTTTGACTTTAGCCTCACTAGTGAAGTTCTTGCCTAACCTTTGCTGTAGTTTGGAATATTCGGTGGAAGTTTCGTTAGAGGAAGAATTGAAACTGTTAAAAAACTTGATTAAGTCATCAAAATGTTTTTTGGCCGCAGGATTTATAGGAAAAGTAAAATTTCCCTTCAGTTTCGTGTTGTTAAGGGAAGTATCATTTCTCCCTTGGTGGACGTCGATCGGCCATGAGACATGTTTACCACGTGTGACATTATGATTAGCCACCAGAAATTTGTCCTTGGGTTTAATTTTAAGCAAATCAACGCCGGTTCCACTTTTTAAGTGTAAACTTGTGTTACTTTTTACATTTGCCCAAACATTATTGGAATGTACTAGTTTGGGTTTCATGTGATGGTTGGAGTGAGTCTCGCTTTTTAAATTAACGTGTGGAGATTTGCCTTCTTCAGACAGATTTTTGTGAAACGAAACTTTTTTCGCTGTTGAGGGTAAGATTCCTATGCTGACATTGTGAGCTTTACTTGCATGACCGTCTTTCGTGAGAAAATGACTTGTTTTAGTTTGCTTGTAAATATTTTTATGAGTTAAGCCATCAAAAACTTCAGGTTCCTCTTGAATATTTTCCACCTTTCTTGTAACGGGCAACATTTTCTTAACGCTTAATAATTGTGATGGTGGCGAAACACTCTTGGGACTTCCTTTGATAACATGGATGTTTTCATTGTCAGTTACTGTCTTTTCAGAGGAGGCGTCTTCAGGAAAATCAGTTGGTCGAACATTCTTAGGTGGAAGACTTATGGGCGTGCTATGTATAACTCCTTTGCTAGGAGAAAGCGTTCGAATAAGGCTCGAATTATTGTCCAGAACCTTGCTGATAATAGGCTTATGTAAAATAACGACGCGTTCATCTTGATTAATCCCATTCCTTGCCCTATCCATCAAATTTGCCTTGTTCGCTTTAACGATCCCTCCATGATTTCTTTGGTTCGCCGAGGCAATTGTCTGAAGTTGATTTCCGCGAAAGGGTATCCGGATGGGCCAAGAAAAAACAGAACTGTTAAACGGTCCATGTTTCCCAGGAATGGAAACACGCGAAATAATCCTGGACTTGCTGGAAGATGCATGAGCATTTGTAAACTTTTGTATCTTTTCAGTCACCTGCGCCTTTCCAGAAGAACTATGTAAAAATACTACTTTGGGCGTGAGATATTTGGATTTTGCGAAAGACAAAGTAGAATTCTTGTTTACAAAGGGAGATTTATTAAAATTGCCTTCTTGAGGTTTATTAGGAAAATTTTCCTCGAAAATTTCAACGAGTGAGTCAGCCACTGGTTTGGCGGGTGTTGCTGGTCGCACCACAGCTTCATCGATCTCTTCGACTTTCTCATCTGAAGAAGCTTGCAACTGGATTTGTTTTCCCCTCAGAGCTACATTCGGTAAGTGACTGACAAAATCCCTTCTTCTATTAAATTTACCTGAGGAAATATTTGCTGTTGAGAATGAAACAAGGAACTTGTTGGCTTAGGAAAAAAACTAAATCTCAACTGATTGATAACTTGGATTTCCATGTGACAGACATTCAGAAAACTTCTGCCTGTATGAGCCTGTCAAATGTTCTAACAAATGCGAAAAAAATTATGAGAACCATTCAACATTCCAGTCGAATTTAACGCTTGACTAAAATACTGGCAGGAGGTTAGTTACATCTCATTGCCCTGTCTGAGTCATTTGTCGTTCAGTTAACCATGGGAGAAACAGGTTAAGTGGTGTTAGGCCAGCACCTAGACGGAGTAATGCTAGCTATGTCTGATAGAGAGCTGAAAAGTATCTCATGTTCAACAGTACATCTGAGTAGCGAGAGATTAGTAACCTTTCACATTACAGAGTAACAGTCAGTTTGCGCGACGAGTTATGGCCAAACTTTTGTAAAACGCCTACTTGAACCTGCACTTACACAGACTGAACGCATTTCCAATGATTGTTTGCTTTTTTGTTTTTTTGTTTTTTGTTTTTTTATTTGTCGATCTTAGATGAACAAACCATAACAAACCACCCCGTGGTACATTTTTGTTACTTAAATCAGTTCAAATGCATCAAATACACGACCTCTACCATGCACCATACAGTAATTACCTTCATGTTTGCTATCGGCTTCTGAAATGTGCCCCTTTCCACAAAAAGTCATTCTTGCGTACAGCAGTGTCATTAAATACAACCAGACACTCGCCTCTATCTTTCCTCTCATTTTCGTGGTTCATCCTCTTCGTGTAAGCGTAGTAGAGAGTGATTTTTGATACTTCGCTTGGCTGACTTTCAAATCCTTAAAATGCTATGGATGTCAGGCTATGTGACAAGAACCAGCAGCTTTAATGAGCCCCTGGGACCGAAACCAACCAAACACATCGTGGACAATGGTATGGTAGTGTTTCAGTCAATAGGGCACAGCGATGCGTTTCATTGATTTGAGTCACCTGTTTCCCAAGGCTTTTATATCCATGTATTAAAAGTTACAAATGCCTTACTTTTACGATATTGCTTTGTAAAATTCGATCAAGTTGGTTCCTTACTTAGAATTTTGGCGTTGAACCTCCGACAATCTGTCCCATCTTATAATACGCAAATATTACGGGACGTGGGCCGAATACTTCTGATATGACGTAAACTACGTGATTTGTAAATGAATTGGAGCTCTTAGTAAATTATCTTGAGAATTTATGAAGTGTTGTAGCACAGGATTAAAGGAAATTTCCATATTCAATTCAAAATTCAAAAGTTTCGCAGAGGTAGTTCCCAAAGGCAATTGAAGTGTAATCCAATGCGCTGTAACAGTAGTAGAGCAGTGGTCTGCTAACGTCAATCACTTGCTGAACCAAGATAAGTGCAAACAATTGATTATTGACTTCAAGAGAACCAAACACCAGTTCGACGCTGTAACCGTTAACTCTGGAGAACTTGAACTTGATTCCCAAGCAGAAATGTTATGGGTAACCATATCTAATTCAATGGTATTTTCACCATGCATTGCGAAGACCTAGAGTGTGTACAGAAACGCGCGCTTTCCGTAATTGGCCTTTCATATCATCATAGTCTAGCATCGTATAACATCAGATCTTTGAAAGACAGGCGCAAAAAACAGTATTATAAACTCTAATACTGCGCGTAAACTCCATCGTCTATCGCTACCCAAGAACGTTAGCAGATAAAGTTTTAGAAATCAGCTCAAGTCAACGTTGTCAGAAATGCACACAAATCGTTACACGGACACATTTATTCTATCCATGTCCAATCGGTAGAACTTTTTCACGCAGTCTTATTCTTTAAAGCTGTATTACATGGAATTGTTATTTTATAAATGTGTATATAACGTTAAATTTTTTTTTATTATTCATGCAATTCAGCCTTAGGAGGTTGCGAATTTGGATATCTTAATAAACTATCTATCTATTATCTACCTAAGTTTTGCCCCCACTTGATTAGATCCCCGCAAAATTTTATCATAAAATGCGCTAATATATGAGGGAAGTGAAAACTAACTAAAGGTGAGCTTTTTATCCGGGCGCAGCACGAATCAACTTTCAAACAACTGGGTTCTAAAAAATACTTCAGCCAAAGATAACTGTGTATTGAGGTGAATCAGACATAAACTCATTTCAAAGGTTATCAACAACTTCTTTATTAACAAATATTTTTTATCAATGCAATTTATTAACCTAATGTAGAGGTCTATTAAATCTACAAACACTTTTTTTTCGATCGGTAAAATGCAAGTGTTCATCACTTAAATCTGTGAAAAATACAAAGTAAACATTAAAATGGAGAGATTCTTCACAGTTTCTCGCTGCGCTCATGATTTTGCTCTCCAATATCATCTAAAACGCCGTGACTACCTGTAAAACTTGACAATTTTTTGTGTAGTTTTAACAAGAGCTTCACTTGTGCAATTGCTTTTAAAAGAAATGGGGAAAGACTTCTCATGGTTGATAATATTGGTAATATAAAAGACTAAAATAATAACAATTAAATGATCAAATGAAAACGGTTTTGTTTCCTGTTTTTTCCCCTGTAATTTGTCAGATCTGTTTATTGTTTTTCCCGAGCAGCTCCTCATTTGCAGTTTTTTCTTTGTATGTTAGTTCTCAGATCGTGCTATAAGTGATTGTTTCCATGTTGATAATTTTTCTACAACTTCCTGCTTATCTTGAGACCAGTCATGAGTCATTGAAGGGCTAAAAAGATGGCGCATTGCAACCGCATTGACAATGGCACTTAGTATGCATCGTGCAAACCAAACTTTGGTCGCAAATTACAAATCGCCATTCAAATTAAAAACACTAGCTACTACAAATCTGATCTGATTATCTTGCATTGCCTAACCAGCGTTTATGATGAGATTTACTGTAATTTAATTGTCTATGTTTAAATCTGTTTTTCTTGTGCCTCTCGATCTCTTTTCGTGTTGGACGCTTAAATCTTGACGGAAGTTTACTTCTGACGTCAGTCTCACTTTCCTCTGTTGCTTCTTGTTCACTGTCTTGAACTTTATCATCATCGTTATCATCTTTATCGCTGACGTTAAGCTGAGAATTCATCAGCTTACTGATACGGATTCCATCGTCATCGTCATCTTCATCGTCATCGCTTCCTTTTTTCCTGACCTTCACCTTTGAACCTATTAATTTGGTTAAGTTTATCCCATCTTCATCCTCCTCCTCCTCATCATCATTATTATCTTTGCTTACGCCGACGCCATGTTTCGAACTCATCAGCTTGCTGATTCGGGATCCATCGTCATCATCATTGTTATCGTCATCGTTCACCTGTTCCTCTTCTTCATCTTCTTCCTTGGCAACATGGTGTCGAGCTTAAAATGAAAAAAAATTATTATGTTGTTTGTTGGTTGAGAATTTTGTCGTTATTATGGTGTACATTGGTGGTACTTCAACTTACGTTGAAGTGTTGATATATTTTCAAAATCGTAAAAGAACATGACTTTACCTTGTATTTAAAGGTAAATGACTATCATTGAGGCCACATATGTTAACTGCTCTTAATGTATTTTTAACTCTTACAATAAGAAACTCGCTAAAAAAAAGCGTTTTTTTTCACAAAACAGGGGCGGGATATGTCTTCTAATCATAGCTGCGTATCATAAAATTTGTAAACTAACACAACAGCAAGTTTCAACTTTCCTGTTATTGTTATTATACTCCGTCACTAAACACCCTTAAGTTCTTTAGAGAAGACTTTGCTATGGGTGTATTTACTGACCTTTACAGCCCTCCATACGTTGATTATACGAGTTGACGAACATTGCTTTACAAGTGTGTTCTACCAAACAGCGTGCAGTGGGATCAGCTTTACAAACGGCTCCACTGCAAGGGTCATATCCACAAATGTACCTGGCAGGAACCTTGAATACCCCTGTTGGTAGACACCCAAACAACATGGAAAAATCGGCGTTATTTTTCGGATAATGTTGGATTTCTTAGACTATAGGTTATAGTTTCTTTTCAAGTAAGATTTGACGTATCACTCGGTGAAAGTCATTACAGAAAATGAAGTAGATTTGACAGCTGAAGTGTAGGATATATTGGAGATAAATTTTCTATTAATCGGAGTCACAAAAGTAAAAAAAAAATTTCCTATCAGTTAAGCTGTTAGGTACTTTAGGAGTATTCAGGTTTTACGTCGAGTAAGTAACAAACCTCCGGTTATCACACGAGGAGAATATTCGGTGATAAAGCGGATTTTAATTTTGCATGTTTTACATCTGTGCCCGGCTAGCTCAGTCGGTAGAGCATGAGACTCTTAATCTCAGGGTCGTGGGTTCGAGCCCCACGTTGGGCGCATTTAAATTTTTGTTATAAAATGTTTTTTTAATCTTTTCATATTTAAGAATTAGACAATTTTGAATATGCTTCATTTTAGCAGAAGTGGTCAATCAGGGACCGTCGTTTTTGAAATCTAGATTGTGCGATTAAAATTTTTGCCTTTAGGAGTTGCGACTTCCAAAATAGAAGCAATTATCCTGTGCTGAAAAAAAATAGACACTTGCTTGAAATGCCACCACACCTTTGCATTTGATGGTCTTCCCAAAGGCGTCAAGGAAAACTGGATGGCATCTTGTGTTCACAACACACTTGGCAGCCGCGCCTTGAATACACGTGGTGTATTTGCATGGATTGAAACGACACACGGCCTGTGGGTCCACGTTTAGGTACAAGTTATCACCTGACGAGCACAAAGAAAATGCATTTAGCTGAGTTCTTCATCATCGTTGAACTCAAAAGAAGAAACTAACAAAATATTACCTGTACACTGCGAAACTTTCCTCTCCTCAGAGTCGAAGAACACCGGCCGGCATTTAAAGTCACTGACACATGTAGCATAAGGTAATAATATGCACTTTGCCACCCTACATGGATTGTAACCACACACTGTCTGGGGGTCTATATCCACAATGGAATCTTGATCTGAAAGGTGATGTACAGAATAGTTATGCGTTTTCCCATTCTATAAAATTCCTTTTTTTTTTTTTTAATTGCTAAACTTCATAACTTTAAACTTTGGCGACGATCGACAAATACCAGTTTAGTAACTCATCTTTTAAGAATACAGCCCGGCTAGCTCAGTCGGTAGAGCTTGAGACTCTTAATCTCAGGGTCGTGGGTTCGAGCCCCACGTTGGGCGCTTGATTATTTTCTTTTTTTACAAACAAAATGTTCAAGGGTGTTACGAAGAACACTGATCAACATCCAATGACTAGAACATGTATCCTAGAGCAATGCTTTTCATTTCCATCCAAAAAAAGTTGATCAACACAGTTTCTCCCACAAGTGCATTGGTATTATATTTAGTAAAAAAAATTATCTTAGTTGTTACCTCTAATTGTAAGGAGTGTAAAAAGAGTTATAACACGAACCTTGGCATTTTTTACCATAGCAAGGTTTAACTTGCTTCCTTGCTCCTTTGCATTTCTGTCCCCCGTTGGCTGGTGTCGGGTTGTTACAATACCGTCGTCGTCTCTTCATTCCCTGTCCACATTTCTGAGAGCAAGAAGTCCAATCCGACCATTCCGAATAGCCACCGTCAACTAGGTCGTGTCAAGAGGAAAACCATATAAGGAATGAATGTGAAATGATCCAATCCTGTTCGTATTTATCCTCCTACTGAATGCGAGAAGAGCTAAAGATGTAGGAGAAAGGTATTTCGAAAGCCTCCCAGTTGATATGCCTACATACCTGCACACTGCTTCAGTTTACAGAGCTTAAGTTGAAAGCGCGGTCCCTCGCAGTTTCTCCCGCCATTTGCGGGCGCTGGATTGGTGCAATACCGCTCACGTGATCTCAGCGCAGTTCTTCCACAGGCATGAGGACACGACGACCACGTGGTCCAGAGAGTGAAGTCGCCATCAACTATAATAAAACAGAGAGAAAGCAAGACAAACTTTTTCTAAGTGTTTTAACCATTCCACCTTAACATCAGTATTTATAATCTCCATACTGTTGTTCATACTTTTCCTAAGGCTCTGACAGGAAGAATTTGTTTAGCAATCAAGATCTTCTAGAGGTGGTGATCATTTCCTTAAAAATTGACCTTAATTTTTGATTCAGTGGTGATTGTAAGAAGAAATAAGATATTAGTCACTCTTAGAGGTTAATTCCCCCAAAGATTCCTAATTAAACTCATAAATCAGTATAACACGTGAACAACAATGGCAAACGAACTGGACTTGGTTACCTGGAACTGTAGTTTCACCTTCCTTGCTTTTGAGAAATTCACTTATATTTGCTAATGTATCTGAGGAAGACTGGTTTTGATCACTTGGTACCATGGAGTTGTCAATCGTGGGCTTGATCTTTCCTGCATCGCCTTCATTGATAGCTCCACCAACCTGCTGGTCCTGACTTCCTGGGTCTTGGAGGCGGCTGAGCTCGTTTATTTCTTCATTGTCGCTATCACTGTCATCTGGAACATCTAGTGTAAAAATGTTTTAGGTACACTGTCAAAAGGCTTTAGGTATAGTTACTGATCAAGGGAAAGGTGGACGAATGGAAAGACCAATTGATTACACGACCAGTGAATGTTGAAATAAGCCAGCATGGCTTAAAAAAGTATCTAACAAGCCCCTCAAGGAACACAATAGCAAATGCAACGCTTTCAAACTGAGATAAATCACTTACCCTTGCCTTGTTGCCTCTTCACTGTCCTTTTTTCCTCAGGAATAAGAGACTCTATAATGGTATCCAAGTCTGGCGCTTTTTCTGTAAGTTTAAGACCCCAATTCATTTCACAACCATGCACTATTGTAATAATTTTGGCAAATCAAGCAATGTCTCCATATTCGTTAACGCCTATTGCTTAACCCTTCCACCCCCAGGAGTAAAATTTCTCGTTGTAATGTCGGATCGATATCATTATCTGAGAAACTGCGCACCTACCCCTCCCCTAACCCAACATTAACCTCAACTTGTTATCAGTTGACTTTTGTTGGGTTAGGGAAGGGGTAGGTGCGTTGTTGCTCAGGTAATGACATTGATCTTCAATATCAGTACATTTTTACACAGGAGGCAATGAGTATTAAGAAAAAAATATTATCTGGGGTATATCGTTTGATTTAACACCAAACTATCTAAAAGCATGAGAAATGTCAGGCAAACAGTGAGGAGAATTGAAAGGATTATCAGAATAGATATATAAAGTCGTAGTAAGTTGGGTCTTGATCAACTGAGCGTGGCATTTCAACTTGCGCACGCCCTGCGCGCCTTGCACCTACAATAACTAACCTGAACAACCACATGCCAGCTCATTCACTAATTTCCCTGTTGTGTTGAAATGCTTAGTTCTACTTTTTTCTCCGAACGCCTAACGCTGTCTGTTTTGGCGATTAAGAGCGCCATATCGATAAAATTATTCACCTCATTCTATGATCGTCTCCACCCTTTCTCGAGTAAATCGGTTTTGGTAGCTTTACTAATTCCTTGAAGACACCTGGACAATGTTTCATGCTGGAAATTCACTTGGATTGACGGTATCGTGTTACATCTACTTTTGATTAAGTGGAAACTAAGTGCCACTTACCCTTGCCTGGTAATGATTTGCGTAAATCCACCGTTGAAGCAATGTTTATAAGGGCAATCAAGAACAGTACAACCACCAAATTATCAGGAATAAACAAAAACTTCCCCGCTTTCTTCTTGTGCATTTTCAGCTCCTATGCTACCAAAAAACTGCATTCCCCATCTATCAAAAGAGGAATAAATTCAAAGTGAATTCCGCTTTAGGGCAGGGGTGTCCACAAAATAAAACTTATCTAAATCTGGGTTAAAATAATTTCTATATTTAAACAAAACGAACAGGTGAAATGACAGCAGGGCGTTTTTGACAACTACGCAAAATTAATCATCCTTTCACGAAAGCTAAGTTTAAGTCTAGATGTTTGCAGGAGATCATTTTAACCCAAAGTTTTTACGTGATTAGTAAAATATGGTCAAAATATCGCAGCACTTTTTCATTCTTAGTTTACTAGATTTAACTTGGAGCATGTACAGTCGATTGTTATGAAGTACACATTACCTTTTTATGGTGGCAAAACAGGTGTCTACTTGCACATCCTATCCTCCAATAAGCGACTCGTCAAAACAAAATATTAGAGATAGAATTAATCTTTTCAAACAAGAAAGATCGGCTAAAACTTCTGCGAAAACGCTTGCGGTCCGAAGTGATATGGAATTTCTTCGAGCTGACATCACAATTCGTTGACCCGAATAGGTTTGGTGAATAATGCAAAGTCAAATTTAGGATTTGGCAAGCTTCAGTAGGCGCAGCACGCCCGAAATGAAAAGTAATCCGCTGATTACTGGTGTACTGCGGTAAGGAATGGCTGACTTTATTCTGAGGTAATTTTCACCATAAAACAGTCGTTTCAAACAAAAATGAAAATGTTTTATTTCAATCGAGTCGAAAATGGAAATCACACCACGCCAGTGTCTGACAGCTAACCGTGTTCTGCTATGTCGAGTCAAAAAATGTTCACCAGTGCATGTGAAATAAGTCCTGTGTGGACTGGTGATATTGACCGGTACCATGTTACTTCCGATAATTTTCCGCTCCAACACTTCTAAGTATATGTTTGTATTAAGTTAATAAAGTTTACGCTTAGAGACAATCTCATGGAGCTGTAAGGAGAATAGCCAAATTGCATCAATAATGTAGTTCGGTAAGACAGTCTATCCTAACTGTAAAAGCGTGAACTTGATTTTATTAAGGGTCTCTCATAACCATCCGATACTAACATCAAACGTAAAACGTAAGAAAATAGAAAAAAAATTGTCTACGTAAACACGAGGACGATAAAAAGTGACGAGTTACAGGAATAACAAATGCGATGCATGTGTTGTGGCCTTGTGAGACCACTGACTGCAAACAGTTTGTGTCGTTAACATGATTCGCAAGAACTCATCAAAATGGATGTTCTTTAGCTTTCTCCATTTACACAATGAACTACACTAATGCTGTATCCTCTTCGTCTTTCACTACTTCACCGCGAGGAGACTGGATTCTAGGTTTTCGACAGCAGTAGATCTTATAATCCTCTTCCCATGCCTCCGCTTGTTCCACGGTCTGTGGCATTTCACTCGTCACAGTTTCTGGTAGCCAGAAGGCCATTACACCAGCAGCCACAGACAAGGCTCCAAATATCAACAAGGGGAAAGTTTTTCTCAGATTTGGAAGGTCAGCCTTAAAATCAACAACGAAAAATTTGATTAATAGACATTTCAGTTACACTTCACAGTTATTTATATCATTACCGACGGTGTGGTGAGTAATTGTTTAAGTGTATATATCACACAAGAACCAAATAATAAGCTCTTTTCTGGCTATAACCGAAAAAAAAAGGTTGGACATTTTAATAACACTCAGCGCACCATTTAGTCTCTTTGACTGCGCGGAGAAGAATAGTTCCCGCCTATTATCTCTGAGCTAACCATTCAACGCGCGCGAAAAGCAACATTCACCTGAGTAGTATACACTAATAATAGATTTTCAAAAATTGGCATGCGTGCACTAAAATTGGTGAAGGCTACGTCTGCAATGAACGAATCAAATTCCTCATGGTCTAACTATAAAATAGGAAACATTACCAGTAAAACAACATATGGAGCAGTTATTCCACCAATCCTGGCAATCATCGAACACAGTCCAACGCCATTGTTTCTGTACAAGAAAAGCAGTAAATATCATTCTCATCATCATCATTATCATCATTGTTTCTGAGGGTATCATTATCGACATTGTTTTCATCATTATTATCACCATCGTAAGTATTAAAATCAGTATTATCATTAAATATATATGCCACATTGAAATTATCAAAAAGCATACCACACTAGTGACCCTACCAATGTGTTCATAACCTGTACACTGTTTACCGATCTCATTTCTCATGATGTTGTCTCTGCTAAACTCACTTTATACATGATCTCGCATTCAACCCGCGCTCGGTAATGGAACTATCATTGAATCAAATATCATACCTGATCACCGTTGGATAAAGCTCCGCCGTGTATAGATACACAGAATTGAACGTGGAAATGATGAAAAATTTTGCAAACATCACAAGGACGATAATAGCAACTTGGTATTCTAGGGAAAAAAAATAACACGACTTCCTCAATGCTTTGAAGTTAATAGTTAAATGTGATCGGCTTCACGGAGAAACTGGAAATAAGATGAATACACGCAATCGACACGTTAACACATATTCGAAAACAACTGGAAGGGTAAGACAAACATCCACAAAATCAGACTATTCTAAAACAGGTGACCGAGAACTGTACATAGGAGACTGACTCGTATATTTGGAATTGTTAAAGCCCTTCTCTGTCTCTGTAGCGCAGAGCATCTGGGAGTATTGTAGAGACTCCCCTTGGAGTCCATCGTAGATAACCCCCACCCCACCCCTCCTCCCAGCATTTCTTCCTGTTCCCGGAGCCCCTTGAGCGCACAAACTATCAGGCCAGCGCCTCTCCAAATCGATTGTCCGCGTGAGCAATCGCTCGCGTGATTTACGCTGAATGGACTTACAGTTTTCGTGACAACTCGTGGATCCCTGTTCTACGAATTTAAACATTATTACGAACCTTTACCACTTGGTACTGCTAGAGCTAACAGACAGGCTACCCCAGCAAGCGTCATGAATGAAGAGTACGTTAGACGTCGACCAAACCTGAGTCAGAAGAAATACATCAGAAGACAATTGAAGATAAATCATCGCTTCGGAAAGTCACGAAACGTCGTGATCTTAGATTCAGGAAGGCATTTTCGTACCTTTGTAAGCAATAACAACATAATGCAGTGGATGGAAAATCTACCACGAGGAGAAGAAAAAAGTTCAGGTACATATTTCCAGCCAGATTCCTAATGTTGTAGTTGAGGCCATAGAAAACCAGCGCGTTTGCGCACCTACAAGACAAAGAGTCACATTCATGAATGACATGCAAAAAAAAACCATTGTTTACACCGTAAAAATGCTCGGGCAGGGTATTCACCCGTATCTCAATCATTTTAACACGGGAATATTTACTTGGAAGAAACAACGACTGTAGTCTTAGGAAATTAAGTCACATTTTGTAGCTTTAACAGCAACAGTTGTCAAAACACGTTTTGTATTCACATAACCACTGTATAGTGATACCAGTTACAAGGAGTTAGGCAGACTGCTTTTGATTTAAAGTCCCTCCATTGTCTTCTGCTTCATAATTTCTTACCAGTTAAAGAACATTATCAGGGTTCGTTTTCGTAACTTTGGAGTTTTCACCGTGTCAAGAATTCCATATTTCTCATCTTCAAACTTTCTTGCATCGGTCTTTCTGACTTCTTGAATCAAGTGTTTTAGGTGTTTCGAATCCACGATCACGTGGTTGTACTTAGCGTATTTCATCAACACTTCGTGAGCTTCGTCAAGGTGATTGTTGGCGATCAGCCACCGGGGAGAGCGAGGTATCCACCTTAAAAACAAAGAAAATGAATACTGCGTTTAAAAGGACTTGAGACGCATACTTGTGAATTCATTGTCAATTCTGTTCCATTGAGTTGACTTAAATGATTTCTCGTAAGACCGAATCAGACTGACGACAAAAAAATAAGTTAATTACATTCTAAAAAATGCTTAGTAGGGAATAGATAAGAGTAAAAATGAAGCTCTTAGACTGTACAATTGTCTTCCTCTCTAGTTAGACTGGATCACTGTTTCGTAAACTATCAGAAAAGAAATGATCGACCTTGAGAAAAGCCTGGGCACCAGTCATCGTATATCTCCTGGCGCGGAGGGGGGCCCGGAGGATTTTTGGAGACCACATGGTTTTTAAGGGGAATTGAGGAGGAATTAGTCGTTGCTAACAGAGAAAAAAGGAGGGGGGGGACTATAGAGAAAATGGCCGCCATTGATGGGGATCATGAGAAAACTACAGAACCTAATGGGATGATCAGGTAAATGTTATTGTGACACAAAATTTAAATCCAAAATCCTTCTATTAGCTGACAACTGCTGCTACTGAATCTTTTTATCACCTGTGGGAGCGATTCGTTCTTATGGTTTTTCGGAAATAGGATTTTTATACTTCTTATGATGTTTTAATGTTTACATAGTATGTATCTGTGTATTTTTTTTAAGGGCACACTTAATTTGGAGCCTCGCTCTGTTGTGTGTCCCGCACCTTCGTCTCTCGTTCTTGTGACCCCCCCACCCCACACCAACCCCCCCCCCTTCCCGTGATGAATAATGAATAATGACGAGTCCCCTACCACCAGGCGATGATGGGGAGGAAGCTTGGTAACGACACTGCAAGCATGAGGTAACGCCAGTTTGGTATTAAATAAGCAAGTAAAGCGAGAAAACATCCACCAACGGTTAGAAATAGGAAGTTGATCATGCCTATGTACGAGCGATGAGCTGTGACAACCATTTCAACACAATACACGAACCGCACCAACAAACAACCAACGGTCCCAGCCCCGGCAAAGAAGCGAAACAAAGAGAACAGCGACAGACAGTCCGCGACAGCGGAGGCCGAGGCGAAAGTAGCCTGTGAATAGGAAAAAAAATGAAAGTTAGTCATCATCGTCATAGAAATGGTCGTACTGTAGTAAAACGACTACAATCAAACCTGTATTAAGCGGCATTTCCACTTCCTACGGGGATAGCGGGGTGAGCGCTTAATGCAGGTTCCGGCACAGATTTAGGGTTTTATAAAAAACGATAAACGATGCCAATCAATGCCATAATTGACCATGTACAGAATATTGCTCAAAAAATACTTCCTACTTTGACTTTGGGAGAGAATCATGGTATCAAAAGTCCAGCTTTCAAGAACCGTTCAATACCGGTGGAAAATAATTAAAAACAGGCCGTTGGGAACGATTAATAGAGGTGAAAATTACAGAGATTATGGGAAAACAAATTCGGGACTTTGACAGCTGATCGCTTAATACAGGGTGACCGCTTGAGACAGTGCCCCTTGATACAGATTTTACTGTACCTGTTACTTACCAGAACTCCAACGCTCAAGAAGAATGAGAACTTCCTTCCAAAGTGATCCGAGATGCTACCAAATGTGATTGCACCAACGAAGAGACCAGCCATAAAAACAGCTTGAGTCATGGCTTTCAGGTGTCGGCGGTCGCAGATTAGATTCCACTGAAAATATAACAAACATGACATATAAGAGAAGAAAAAAAACTGAGGCCTTTTGTTTTCATACCACAGTTATCTTGAGTGCACTACAAGCATTTTGAGTTCTCTACCTGCCAGTCTCAATAGCACTTCGCCTGAACTTTGCTGTCTTTTACAAATACAAATATAAAAATAAGCGTTACAGCAAAGGAATTTGGCTTCAATATGAACAGTCGGTTGACATTTGTACTGATGTTGTTAGGACCTCACAGGAACCTTTCATGCTGAAATTAGCCTCGTTTCTAACCTATTGTAAATTACGTCGCAGATTACGTAAGGTAACACGCATAACTTGATTTTTTTCAACCATCGCTATGGATCAGTTTAAAGCAATTCATCGACACTGGCGCAAATTGCGCCATGAAATCAGCAATATGGCCAAGTTTGAGAGCAATTTGTCGAGAACCGATGGAAAAAGGGCCACGTGGCGAAATTTTGCGAATGTCCACACACGTGAAGGTGAGGTTTGTGTTCCCTACCTAAACAAATGTTGGTTCGAGTTGTGAAGCTTTCCGACTTTTCAGAGTTATATAGTCGTTAGTTCTCAACATATCGTTCTCAAATTCGGTAATTTTTACTCATTTTATGTAACTAGTCCGTACAGTGTCGAGGGATTCTCGCTAACTGATCCACGTCAAAGGTTGATAATGCCACGAAAAGGTTTATTTACTAGAGAATCATTAAAAACACTTCGACGCAAATTCATGAACACTTCCTCGTAAATACCGCAAATACTCAAAGTCATGGAGCTAAATCAAGTAAAGTTACTTCTCGGCAATCTTCGGTAAACAAAACATGCATAAACATTACAATTTCTTACTTGAGAGACAGCGCTGGTAAAAGGGCCACGGAATTCATACTCATGGCAACTTGAACAGCAACCAGAGGCACATGTTTCATTTCTCGACGTCGAAACACAGACGAAGGGAGGCGAAGCGCCGTAAAATACCTGAATTAAGAGTTGAGCGCCAGTAGGAATAGAAACCAGACACATAAAAGCATAGAGAACCATTTGATAGCGACCGAAACCACCGGTTATTTTGAGAAGGTCATCGAACTCGTGGATTTTGATTTCCTTCGTAGATCGATTCTCTGTTGATTCCTCGGGATTTTCTACTTCATCCATTTCCATTTCGTTCAAAGGAATGGTGTCTGCACCCTGGGATCTAAAAGAATGTATATGAACGCAATAACTATGGCGAGAAAGTGGCAGATATTGAAGCAGTCATCATGTGTTAGTGACGTGACTTGCCAAATGTAAACAGTACCCAGGTCACGCAATAAGCTCGGCTGGCCTGGGCCGTTAGTCCCGTCACACAACGCAAGGAACAGAAGAGCTGCGTGACGGGACCAAACAACCTCTTTGAAGACGACTGCGGCTGCTCTGGAGAAAGACTGTGGTTCACATCCAACTGTAGCGGGTTTACCTCGAAATCCTTACTCAACATCATTTTACACGGTCTAGTAAATTATGTTTCAAAGGCAACTTCTTTCTTTCTTATTTATGGAGATCAACACCCTCTATGGGAAAGAAGACTGCGTGACACAACTACTCATTACACATCACGCTAGCTTGCAGAGTGACATTCGGTCAGACTATGAGTTTCTGTAGTTTAAGAAAGTCTCCCTTCCTATTATAGGATCAATTCTGTTTAAGGTTGAACTTGGCCTATTTATTTGTAAAATAAAAGAAGGCGAGATAGCATAGAATACTGGGATGGAAAGCTGAGCGCCGGTGGGAAATGAAACCAAACAAACGAAAGCAAACAGAGCCAGTTGATATTGACCAAAACCTCCGGTCATTCTCAAAAGATCGTCAACATGATACTTTATGTTAATCGAATTTTCTTCTCCAATATGCATTAACAAAGTATCAACTAACAAAAAGCCCTCTTATCCTCACTTTGCCGTCTACAACGAGAAATGAAAGTCTGTTACCCCCTGGGTATAAGCCAACTTACGCGAATATGATTGTTAATCACGTCGAATCTGTCGACGTGCAACGTCAGGTTCATCACTTAACTCTTTACACCCTGACTGACATCAGTATCCATATTCCCCAAGCTGTTCTCCATACATCTTCTAAGCTGACAAGGAGAAATATTTTTAACACTCAAGAGCTTCTTTAGTTGGTGATCATTTCCTTTATTCTTTTGACCCTAATATGTGATTCAGGGGTGATAATGTAAGGAGAAACTGGGTCCTAGTCACTCTCAGGGGTCATAGGGTTATGTAGGCCGCTCTTCTCGACTGTATTGTTTTATTTAGCAAAATATTTCCTTCACTGATAAACGATTGTTTCTTGAATAAGGATATCAGGGAAGATTCGATAGGAGTGACATTTGATCAAACCATAAGTCTGAAACTTTACATACCCATCACAGGGTGTCATGTGTCGTTTGTGGTAGTTAGCCTCACGGCCTTTAGGCTCTTAGCTCTGACTTGTTATATTTCTCCTGTCCCTTGAGATTCGAAGTAACTGACTAGTGTTTAACTTGTATAGGCTTTGGTGAGGACGTTAGACTTCAATTTCTCTATAGATATCAGTGGTTCGTTTATTGTGTGATTATATTGAAGATGATGAGATGACCTAAAATGCCATAGACTGTGTCTAACTTATACAGGGATTTTAGCTCATGTTTTTCAGTAATAGCGCACGAGGGGCTTTTAGGGTTATTTGATAACTTAATTTTTTTTCTGTTGCCTGGTATAAATTTTGCAATGATTAATTGCATCATCAATCTGCTTTGAAGTAAGAGCTCTATCATAAATTTGTAAACAGGCGATGCGTCCGCGATAGTTTCTTTTATCTCCGACTCGAGCTCCCATTCTGATTGGATAGTTAGTAGCCAGTCTAATACGGCCTATGTGCTTAAAATCTTCGAACTTTCCATTAATCCACAGGCCAGCATTTCCCGTTATTTGATCATATGTTGCACCGATAAAATTCCATCGATTTGGTGCAATCTTAGTGCTTTTCAATGGCTGTATGGATTTTTGATTTTCTCTGTCTACAAAGTGAGCAAACAGTTTTCTCGGTTTTGCTAACCAAAGATTTGTTCCCCACCCGTCCCTCTTAAAGTTAAAGATGGGTCCCGCCTTTTCAGGGAATATCCAGGCCAGTATTGTCAATGAATCCTTTGTATCCAGTTTACCATTGTTTGGGAACTCGATAAAACTGTCTGGTGCTCCAAGAAATGACAGAGAGCCACCTTCTTTATTATAAGGCCCTTGAGCAGTTGTGACGTAGCTTTTCACGCCAGCAAGGTTTCCGCCAATCACATCTGTTGCCTCGTACCTCTCGTTCAAAGGGAACAGCGCAACTGGTCGGACGTTAGCTAAAGTATACGAGACAGATAAAGAGTATGATTCAAGTGTAACATGCTAAAGCAGCTAGAAGGGAAAACTCCAAGTGCCAGAATGTTTTGATTACTATCACGGCTTAGTTACCAAAGTTTTAACTAGGTAGGCTGTCAAAAAGCCATCACTCACTGAGCTAGGGTCACAACTATATGAATGATTAACAAATAAAGTTTAAGGCGTAGCAATGAGTTTTGATCTCGTATCTTAAGCTTTCTTGTCAAGGTGAACCTTTCATTTTAGTACCTCAAAATCTTTAAAATACTTTCTCTGATATAAAAAACTTACCTGAAGTGTTACCGGAAATAACATCTTTAACAAGATTATCTTCCGTACCCCACACATCTGTGCCTTGCTTCGGCGTCAGAACAACTTTTCTGATCTTTACCGTCTTCTTTCCACTTGAGATAACTTTGCTTCCCGAGCTTGAGCTTCCACCTTTCGCGGTTATTATTCTAGAAGAACTACTTCCTGAATTAGAACTGCTACCTCCACCTTTCATTGATATCGGGGAGCTACCGCCTACAATAGAACCGCTACTTCTACCTTTAATTGACATTGAGGAGCTTCCTCCCGAACTAGAACTGCTACTTCCAGCGCTCGAGGAAGTCCCGCCAACTTTTAATGTGCTTCCTCCTCCAGTAAAGCTGCTCCCTCCACCTGTAATCACACTGGATCCTCCTGTGGTTGATCCAACAGTTACACCTTGTGAGGAGCTTCCCCTTTCACTGGAGCCTCCTGTGCTTGATCCACCTGTTACTCCTTGTGAGTAGCCACCGCCTCCAGTCGAAATGCTCCCTCTGCCTACCGTTTCCATGAAGGTTCATGGAAAAGGGGAAAAATAGAAGCATATGTCCGTCTTATATTTCCCATACTTGCTAACTGAATTTGTTTCTCCATGCAGCAACAAAGACACACTTCATACACACTAAAAAATTTCAAGCCAACTGAGAATCTTTGATGGGGTCGTGTTTTATAACGTTTTTTCTTTTCGCCGTCGCAACACGAAGTTTGCTTTATAGAATAAAGACAATTTATTAGATATCATACTTTAAATATCAGGAGAATACACTGAGGGAGATAAGAAATGGCGGTATAGGGAAGTCAGTGCAACTGAAAGACGTTGTATCTTAACGTTCAAAGACAGGAAATATGTCGGCTATTTATGTTTATGCAGAAACCATAACTATGTTCTACTTAAACTTACGTGAGGCCTGAACTGTTCCTCCTGCCGCTGATGGATTAAATTATAAATCATTATTTATAATAATGTTATATTTATAATAATGTAATATAAGACGAAGGTATACGAGAGAATAACTTGTTGATTTGAGAAAAATCCAAAATACAAGTCACAAAGAAAACAAATGCTTAAGCAAATCTTTTCGTAACTCATGTTCGATTCCTTGAATGTAGCGAAAGCTTTGGTTTCTAGCAAGGCTACCTTTTTAGCTAAACAGCCCAATTATCGAAAAATCTTGGCTATGATAAAGAATGGCCGAAATCAGCTTGAACATCTGAAACTTTATAGACTGCGGTTAGGTTGATGTTGACAAATAATACACCAAATAGACACTGTTTTAACGCTCAGTCGAAGTCCTAGCATTAACATGAGAAGGTGTTTATGCAAAGATTGACTTTAAGCTGAAGACGTATTTATGCGAATATCTTCTTAAAACAGTTACTGAAAAAAATGTTGATCAAACTAAGCCAAAGACTCACCTTTACAACAAGTGTCTACGACGGAACCCACCAGGGATCCCAGCGCATCAAACTCCGCTTTGAACATGTGCCGTGAATTTGGGTCGGTAGCTATATTCCCTAGCTGTCTACTACAGTATCTATTACCCATTCCTATGGTAATGACTGTGACTCCTGAGTCTCTGAGCTCCTGAGCAGGAGCAGAAAATCTATCTGTTGACTTGCTGCCAGCCAAAAGACAAGCTATATTAGGAACACCAGGACGTGCGCTGGCATCAAAGAGAGCATTCTTAGCTTTCAAGAGAGCTTTCCCAATCATTGTTCCACCGCCTGGATACTGGATTCCATCAATTGCTGAAATCACCTCTGATTGGGTGTAATGCTGGTCGAATCCTGACACAACCTGCCAACAACAGTTCAATCTAAGCAGTGTTAGCATTGTATAATACCATACCACACTTGTAAAAATACAATCTCTCTTTCTGACCAGTGACGCAGACCTTTCTAAGGTTCGTTCCAAAAATATACGCGTAATATGTGAAAAGCTAAGGTTGCCATGTTTTTGGCCTCGGAGCCTGTCTGTTTTGAAAGTTACTGTAAAGTGTTTTGCAACCGCTTTGATTGTTCAAGAAATACATGAACTGGTAAAATTATTATTCTCTGGTATTTTCTTCCAGTAGAATCGGATGGATGGCTTCGTGCAAATCAGATTTGAAACAAAAAAATATAAAACAATTTGCAGGGATTTAAAAGAAACCCATGACGATGGAAAGATTCTACCTTCGCGTTATCGTCAAAAACAATGACGCCAACATGTGTTCCTTCACTAGAGACAGCAAAACGTCTGGTAAGATCTTTGACAAAATTCAGGATATTTTGAAACGTTCCTTGCCCGTTTCTTTCTATGCTTCCTGATCCATCGATAATGAAAGCAAGGTCAGCCTTTGCGTTACATTCTACAAAAAGAGAAAGAAAGTATGATTTTGATGTTTGCTTGCGTCATAAGTCACTGGGATGCTGTAGAAAGAGAGGCTTATTAGTTCTCAGCGTTTTTGAGCGATTTTTCTCTGCTCATCTATCATGAACAAAGAGGGCATTTTCATTTTTTGTCTGCTTCCGAATTTAACTGCGAAATTTCCTCGGGAACTACCACTTGGTTTTAATTGAAGCCCTGAGTATAATTTTTGAAGGGCTACCATCTAAAATAAAATTGAAATAAACTAAAATAGAACTGACTGGTTTCGGAAAAATTGTCATCGATGATAACAGTCTGAATATCTTGCGACGGACTACCTCCTCTAGATGAGCTGCTTCCTCCACCTGTAATCACAGCTGATCCTCCTGTGCTGGACCCGCCAGTTATACCTACACCTTCCGTGTCCAGAAAGGTTGAAACAAAGAATCACTCTCAGCATATGATCAGAACATGACACACCTCAGTCGGTGTCATGCAGTTTGGGTATTTACAACTATAGAATACTTGACAGTAGTAAGAGAGAGGCCCACTAAATAAGCCAGATCCCAGATACAGCAACCGTCGGCAAGGGTATGACCTTTATCAATACTTAAGGGGCCCCGTACCTCCTCCTGTAGAGCTGCCTCCTCTAGTAGAGCTACCTCCTCCTGTAGAGCCACTTCCTCCAGTAGAGATGCCTCCTCCAATAGAGCTACCTCCTCCTGTAGAGCCACCTCCTCCAGTAGAGATGCCTCCTCCAATAGAGATGCCTCCTCCAGTAGAGATGCCTCCTCCAGTAGAGATGCCTCCTCCAGCAGAGCTACTTCCCCCACCTGTAATCATACCGGCTCCTCCTGTGCTCGATCCACTCGTGATCCCGACACCTATCGACGTTCATTAAAAAAAACCTCATCCGTTTATGATTAATATATTATGACTCTGATGATGACGCTCAGTTTATTGAAACGTCAGTCACCATATACCGACGACAGTCCTTCTCAGGAATGCACTCACTGGGACTATTACATGTTGAACATCATCAGAGATTTTTTGAGCACTAACAATTATGCATTAATCATTAATGGCAGGAAAAAAAAAGTTCCGATGGTAGTAAGGGAATGATCGAAGGCAGCTAGAAGTTTTAATTGCAATCATTTCCAAGCAATTGTGGGATGGCATTCTGCTAAAATATTACTGCTTTATTCGGAGGAATTCTCTCATACCTTGTGAGGAGCTACCGCCCCCCGCTGAGCTGCTTCCTCCGCTTGTAATCACACCAGATCCTCGTATGCCTGACCCGCCAGTTATGCCTACACGTGAACCATGATGAATAAGAATCACTTTCACTTTCAAAAAGAACGCTACAAACTGTCTTCGCAAGTTTGAGTACTTGCAATTGCGGGGCAATCAGCGACTGTTAGATAAGGACTGCTGACTCTTTTATCAGATAAAGCAAAGACATAATAGCTAATCGCACATGCAGACTCAAATTTTGCTTTTGATATTAGTTTGTTCTTACGAACAAAAAGGTGTTCGTCATGCAAACCCTTATGAAAATGTATTTCATTTAACAATATCTAATTTCCATACCCTTTCCTATATATAGGGATATAGAACATGGTGAAAATGCGTGGACAATCTTGTGAGTTGACGTTACAAACGAGACCAAATTTTTTTATAACGCTTAGCTATGCTTGACATATGGGAAAATTATGATCGACCTAAAGTCTAACAAGAGGAGGCGATAAGACTGCGAGTTATACGTCTTTAATAAACGAATTGAAGTAACTTGCGTGGGGTATTCTCTGTGATCAAACTGAGGCAATACCTTTCGATGGATTTTGTGTTAACGATCCTCCCGCTCCTGCAAGAGGACAAATTTTATAATCAATCCTTATCTATCATGTACTTACTGTGACGTAGGGCTCTCACTCGTTACTACTTGAGAAGTGATTATAATATTAAGAAATATTTTTCATGTCAGATAAAAAGCATGAAAATATCTAAGGATAAGATGCTTGAAAAATGTTGAGAAACGTTGAGAAATATTGATATTTAAATGAGTCTCATCACTTCATTTTGCTTTATTTATGACTGATACCACTTGAAAACTTAAACTGAATGCGATTTAAGGCAGCACTGAGACCTTCCTTAGCTCCTCCTCAAACAAAATCAAGGAAAGTGAGTGGTTATGTCGTTGATGTGCTAATTTATCCAGTAAATAGGATACACATAATGCCCTAACTGACAGATTTTTAAATCTGATATTTTTTTGAGACTAACGGCCTTGTCAACTGTTATTAGCCACCTAAATCGAAAATACTTCGAGGATGTAAAGCCAATTTAAGGACACTTATAGCCGGTTTAAGGAAATTTTACGAGACGAGTTTCTCACTTACCGTCGCATGCCATCTTTTTAATTTTCGGGAGTATCTGATCCAAATCATCAAAATCGCCTGTTATAACATGTGTAGCATCTGGGTCGGTTGCCATGGCGTCTAACTGGTCCTTGTCGTACCGGGTTCCAACTCCAAAACAAAAGATCGTTACTCCCATGTCTCGGAGCTTCTTAGAGGGTTCGTCCACATAGTCCTGTTTGTTCAATTGACAGACTTATTGATCTGTTTCATGGTTCAAACCAGTGAACATAAAAACAAAGAGAACGAGAACAAAAAGCTCCAAAAAGAAAAGATTCTTTACGTTAGGCTTGAGTTCTTGTGAAGGGGTCAGATTATTCTAAATCTTATGACAAACGAATAAGATATTTCTTTATCAAAAAGGAATGTTACTCGAAGACAACTTAAGTAGCTTTAAGGACAAGCTGGCTATCGTGAAGCATCTCACTATTGACTTACATAAAATTAGTATTCGTTGTTTTCAAGATGTTTACTGGTATTTTTCTTTTTCTTTTTTTTTTTGGGGGGGGGTTGCATGTTCAGAAACATAATTACTTTAGATACAATTTTATTATCAAAAATTCTGACCTGAGATGCTCCATCAGTCATAACAATAAGGACATCCCTGACTCCCTGCCTTTCACTGATTTCAAACAGTCCAGTTCGCACTAGATCAAGGCCTATTCCAGTGTATGTGCTTTTTGACGGATACGGAATCTTGTCAATAGCGTCTATTATTGAATTTGAATCAAAATATTTCTCGAAATTGAACACCACCTCGGCTGTGCTCGAAAAAAGTACCACTCCTACATGTGAACCATCTTCTGCGATGTTGAAGGATTGAACAAAGTTTCTGAGGAATCTCAAACACTTTTTGAAATTTCCTTTCCCAATACTTCCAGAGCCGTCCAACAAGAAAGCTATATCTACTTTGGCTTGGCACTCTTAGGATGGAATGAAAAATAATGTTAAAAGGCTTTGATATATGATACAGTGGCGATATGATGAAGTGATATTAAGTTAAATTAGGATGCTATGTGGCCTGAGATTGTAAAGAGTGATATCGCACCACATCTACAGAACGATTTACCATGTTAACTTTACTTCCTTCTCTAAATTTCACTGACGAATGAGTAATCTCTAGGCGTTAAGTCTCCAGTACATGTCACAAATGTGTTGTATTCGTAGGTTAAAGTTTAACTATCCTCCCATGTGATCTTATGGTTTTGTTGATGACGCTGTACTTACTTGTGCCTGAGCTGGGAGCCGGAGGTCGTGCAGGACCCGTAACAGTGCCTGAGGATGCTGTAGGGATAAAAATTTAGGAGTCCATTTGACATAGCCTTCTAACTCGCCACCTATGAGTGAAATACATCTCCACAATCAAAGAGTTCATACCCCCGCCTGTCTATGACGATAAAGAAATTCTTGCTGATTTTACTCTATTTAATCTCACATGGTTCCTGAACTATTTCATCAGAGATTAAGGGACGAAACCAATGATCTTTTAGTTCGAAACGTTATACCGAGCAAATTTCGGTTCAGCTCAATGAACAACAGATAAACTTCAGCCGCAGTTGAATGGCTTCAGTCAGTGTGGACATCTGACACTCGCGACCGACCTGAGGCAGATATTGAGAAATAATACGGTGGGGAAATACTGGAGTGTTTGTAATGCAAAGTCAGGGCCCCAGATTAAGCAAGAAAAAACTTTCTGAGGTTCTGAGGTTACCAACGAAGATTGATCACCAAAATACGTAGAAAGCTTACCCTTACGACAAGTGGCCACGACGGGACTCACTAAGGACCCCAGGGCATTGAAATCTGCTCTAAACATGTGCTGTGAATATGGGTCGGTGGCTATCGCTCGAAGCTGTCCAAGGTCGTAATATTTACCCATTCCTATACTAATACAAGTGGCTCCTGAGCCCTTGAGCATCTGAGCAGAAGAACCAACGTCATCTGTTGACCTGCTGGCAGTTAAGACACAGGCAATGTTAGGAACACCGGACCTTGCACTTGCAACGAAGAGGGAGTCTTTCGCTAACATGAGAGCTTTTCCGGTCATTGTTCCTCCTCCCAGATACTGGATTCCATCAATTGCTGCAGTTACTTCTGCTTGGGTGTAATACTGGTCGAGTCCCGCCACAACCTGCCAAAATTCAAGTTAAGTATCAGTGTCAACTACTTTAAGTAACCAGTGACTTCAGCTTTGGCTAAGTTTATTCACTGTTAAGGCAACGTTGTTAAGTTGTTCCACAAATTTACGTCAGAGCCTTTGAAAAGTGGAACTGATCATATAGTGACATAAAAATTTCCATAATGTGATTTAATGTGGAGTGTCGCGTTAGTTCAACATAACATGTCCAACATTTATGCGATGGCTCGCATTGCTTTAGAAGACTTTTCTTTGCGGTGATTTTTTTCACTTCCTTTAATCTAATCGGATACATGACTTGATACAGATAAAATTCAAATAAAAGTTCGAGACAATAAATTTGAAAATTTAATTGATTAAAAAACATTGACGAGAGATCCAACCTTTGCTTCATCGCTATAAGTAATGATGCCGATATGAGTTCCTTCTTTGGAGACATCAAAACTTCTAGCAAGATCTTTGACAAATTTCAAGACTTTTGCGAACGTTCCTGGTCCGTTTCCTTCTATGCTTGAAGAACATTCGATGATGAATCCAATATTTAGCTTTGCGTTAAGCCCTAGGAGAAAGAAGAAAATCCGTATGATTACACTTTTTCACTGTTTACTAAGTTGGTAAGTTTCATAGTTTTAAACGTCGTTACAGACTACAGGCATGAGTCAGATGATTCAAGATGTACAATTTCTTCAACTCCGATGCCGTTGTGTTTTAGAGATAGTGTGTTTGTTATATATCTCTGCCTTCAGTTGTGAAGATCTTCAAGGAATTCCTCGCATCCGAATGAATTTATATAACTTAAATGGACCGTCTGCTCGCAGAGCTTGGGGAAAGTCGATCTGTTATGCCGGAAGTGCGTCGATCATTATATGAAATAAATGAGGTTAGCGATCTGAGCAGGTGCTAGCAACATATGGTCCGCTAGGATTGGATCGTTCTCCAGTTTCTGTGGCGTGACTTGTTTAGCTTGCTCGTGAAGAAGGAAAGTTGATGAACAAAGACTACGTCTGAACACATTATGATCTCATTCTCGAGGATCATCTTTATACTGATGGAGAATAGGAAGAGATATTTATTGGTTACAAACCAATTTCACCATCAAATCTGTGTTACCTGTTAAAGAACACAAACCGTTAGCTTGGTGGGTGGTGAAGTCATATACAAATGTCTTAATGCAGGTATAACGTAATAGGTCTTAGGAACAAATCGGCGTGTGAATCCTCAGTGACCCTAGATTTAGATTCAAGGCAGCACCTCGTGTTGAGTTCTGATCTCGTTATAAAGAACCTTGCGAGACGTTAACTTTCCTTCATGGTTTTGCAACGTTTCAGGCCACTAGCGGATGAGATGATCTTTGACTGTTCATTTCGATACATTTTCCTAACTCTGGGCACCAGTGGCTTTGAAATGATCGTGATCTTCACTGTAAAATACGCAAAGGTAAGAGAGGAATTACAGAAGTCTTCGCCCTAACTACACCAACACGGATAGAGGGATGACAATTCCGGAAACGTGAAATGCCATAAAAAATGCCAAATGCCAAAATGACGCAAGCCGTATCAGAGCGAACCGCCGAGCAAAAAACCAAAGATCAAAATGCATCATTCATTGCCATCGAAAACCAACCGATGTCAACGAAACGTTATGGTTCATAAGGTGAAGGGCAAGCAGTAAAATCCAACACCTGAAACGTGGCGAATTTTATCAGAAAGGATTACATGGTATAACAAACCATAAAATATCATATTTCGTGTATTCAAACGCGAGAAACCACCACCTTTTTTTCACGACAAATGCTTTATGTCTTTATTTCATTGAACGCTATTTCGTTAGCGTGGGACTGAAAGCGATCTCAACCACTTGTTTATTCGGAGAAGTCAACGTAGTAAACGGGGCGTGGAGTACGGTGAGTAAATGTGTGCGGAGCTTAAGTATTTGATCGTATCTGAACGAGTGACAATTTGTGTCCCATCACAACGGACCGGCGCAAGAAAATGGACTCATTTTACTACTTGCGCGCTTCTATTGGAACATTTTTTCTAGGTTCATTTTACACCTGCCGAGGACAAAGGGTGATATCTCAGCGTTTCACATGAATGAAGGTCTCTTTGTGGACTGATTTACCTCATTTACCGATTGTAAATCATCAGCGACTTATTCATAACTACTATTAACTGACACTATCACAAGAAATAATTATCAGTCAAGAATATCCTTAAATTTAAGTACAGTAGGTAACAAGTGATTAAGTAAGTAAAGACAAATATTTAATTATATTTGATCCATTTGTACGTTATGGTACAAACATGTTAAATGCAATGACCTCATGATTCTATTACGTAATGAATGCGTCTACAGCCCCCTTTTGTAGCGTTTACAATTGTTTTTAGCATCATTTATCTGCTCTGAAGTAAGAGCTCTATCATAGATTTGTAAACAGGCAATGCGCCCGCGATAGTTTCTTTTATCTCCGACTCGAGCTCCCATTCTGATTGGATAGTTAGTAGCCAGTCTAATACGGCCTATGTGCTTAAAATCTTCGAACTTTCCATTAATCCACAGGCCAGCATTTCCCGTTATTTGATCATATGTTGCACCGATAAAATTCCATCGATTTGGTGCAATCTTAGTGCTTTTCAATGGCTGCATGGATTTTTTACTTTCTCTGTCTACAAAGTGAGCAAACAGTTTTCTCGGTTTTGCTAACCAAAGATTTGTTCCCCACCCGTCCCTCTTAAAGTTAAAGATGGGTCCCGCCCTTTCAGGGAATATCCAGGCCAGTATTGTCAATGAATCCTTTTTATCCAGTTTACCATTGTTTGGGAACTCAATAAAGCTGTCTGGTGTTCCAAGGAATAACAGAGAACCATCCTCTTCCTTTTCAGGCCCCGGTGCTGTTGCGACGAAACTTTTTACACCAGCAAGGTTTCCACCAATCACATCTGTTGCCCCGTACCTCTCGTTCAATGGAAACAGCGCTACTGGTCCGACGTTAGCTAACAGGAACGAAAAAGATAACGTGACACAATTCAATGGTTAACAGCAATATTTTCCTCTGGGCAATAGTTCACAGTTTATCGCCATGTGTCACATGCGGCGTGCGGTTATCAACAGAAATATCAGTGTAAACTGGTTGGAACATTTTCATGAAATGATTCTTTCCAAGTTGTTGCCAAAATCTCTCTAACTCACACCCCAAATCTCAAAATGTTAATCAATTATGTTGAAAATCCCAATAAGTCATGCCTCTGCCCTCATCGCCCTCGCTATATTCCCTTCTACAATGACGAACTAACAAAATGACCAAGTTGTTAGTCAAGTTGATAGAGCACTACACAGGCATCGTACAGGTCATGAGTTCAATTCCCGTACAAGCCCAATTTTTTTTCAGCTCTCATCCTCGACAATCAGTGTACTTCAGACCTTTTACGTGCACGGGTTTCATCTGTCGTAACATACTTTCTGAGAGCGTCGATCACTTTTTTTTTAATTTTACAATTGAGATTGAATTAGCATAGTTGTTTACCTTGGCATATTATCCTCCTAATTTCCCTGATCGTCTTGCCAAGCTTTGTGGCATCACCGCTAAGCACGTGACCAGCATCCGGGCTTGTGGATATGTCATCAAGTTCTTTCTTATCGTACCTGTTTCCAATTCCAATGCACAAAACATTAACTCCAGAGTCTTTGAGCGCCTTTGAAGGTGCAAGTATATCTTCAGTTGATTTCCCTGATGTTAATACGATCAAAATATGCGGCACGTTTGGTCTTGAGGTGATATCAAACAGTTGGCTCTTCGCAAGTTTGAGTCCAGCGCCAATGTTGGTACTCGCACCTGTATACTTTAGGCTATCTATGGTATTTTCCACGCTTTTTATATCGAGATATGTTTTGAAACTCAGAACAACTTGAGAGTTTGTAGAGAATACAACAAAACCAATGTGAGTCTGCAGAGGATTGATGACAAACATGCTGGAAATGGCTTTGGCGATGGCCAACGCTGTTTCGAAGTTTCGTTGTCCCTTCTCGTTTTTGTTTCCAGAGGCATCGACGAGAAAAGCTAAGTCAACTTTGTCCCTGCATGCCCCAAAATCTGTTGAAATAGACAATTGCCCGCAGCGCTTATATGAATGAAACATTTCCACTCAAACGGTTAAGCTACCTTATCTGGCATCAGAGGAAAACAGCGAATGCCAGTAAACTAGGCTGTCCTGGAATAATGAAGTGTTAAATTCATTGTCACAAGTAAAGGATTTTAAACAAAACTTCATTCTTTAAAAAGTAACTAGCTGAATTGGTCACCACACCAGCACTCATACCTTTCTTGACTAGCTGACCGCTTCGTTATCCTTGCAAACAATTAATTTTATTATAGCTTACCTACAATACTGCTGGAAATGTCGTCATTCTTAGCAAGATCATCTTCTGTACCCCATACATCAGTGATGTCGATCGGGTCTCCTTGTTCCGGTGTAAGAACGAGTTTTCCGATCTTTATAGGCTTCTTTTCGTTAGAGATAACTTGGCTTCTCGAGCTTGAACTTCCACCTTTAGCTATCATTACTTTAGAGGAATTTCCACCTGAAGTAGAAATGTTACCTCTGCCTTGAATTGATATTGAGGAGCTTCCTCCAGAAATAGCACTGCTTCCATCAGAGCTCGAAGAGCTACCACCTGAACTAGAACCACTGCTTCCGTCTTTGATTGATTTTGAGGAGCTTCCACCGGAAATAGAATTGCTTCCTCCGGAGCTCGAGGAGCTACCACCTGAACTAGAACCACTATTTCCATCTTTGGTTGACATTGAAGAGCTTCCTCCGGAAGTAGAATTGCTTCCCCCAGAGCTCAAGGAGCTACCATTTGAACCGGAACCGCTACTTCCACCTTTGATCGACGACAAAGAACCTCCACCTATGGTAGAGTTACTGCTTCCAGTACTCGAGGAACTACTACTTGAGCTCGAACCGCTTTTGCCACCTTGGATTGATGTTAAAGAGGCTCCTCCTGAAATGGAACCGCTACCTACCGAATTCGAGGAACGAGTTCCATCTCCAACAGAACTTCCTCCACCATGGATTACACTAAGACCGGCCATGCCCGGTCTTCCACTCGCTGCACTTGATCCAGAACTGCCCTCACCTACTGTTTCCATAAAGAATCACTTTCCTCTTCGATTATTTCGTGAAACAACGTCTGTGTCAGTCTCGGTAATTACAGTAACGAAGTCATCGTCGACGGATGAAAAAGAGCTCGCTGAGTCGATCGGTTTTCGACACAAGAACAGTTGACGTGTTATGATTACGAGTAGAATTAAAACTTATACTGTTCAAAATTCAGGTATTTTACCGTAGGTACTGTAAGTACTGTACTGTGATGAGAAGTCACAACGTAAGGTGTTTAAAGCAAGGTTAGTTGTAAAGATGCAAATTCAAACTTATGGAGCTAACCTGAAATTAAAATTGTATCTCGTGGGAGTATAGGGTAAAACGTGAACATTGCAGTTTTTTCTGTTAATTTTGTAAAACGTGAGGTTGTTAGGATTATGAAAAATTATCGCGAACTAAAATCCTTCAAAATGTCATTTAAAAGGTAATAAATATGGTTTGTGTAATAATAGCTAATTGTGATGCTGTTTTTGCTTAATGTGTAGCATAAACGCAAGAAATATATCACAAAAAGTATTTAAAATGCATTGCAAGCGATATAAAATAGTTTAAATAAAAGTAACGAACATACTGTACATAAGATGTTTGTTACATGAAGTACTTCATGTGAAATTTCTAATTTGAAGAAACTAAAAAAATTTACCTCTCGAAGGACTTTGCGATAAAGATCCTCCTGCTCCTGCAGAAGAACACATTTATAAACTTAAGTCAATTTGTCTCACAGTAGGTAACTAGAAACCGCAGCTCAGTCTCCTTGAAATCCAATAAGTGAGTTCGCGTGTTATCAAAAGGCGCAGTAAGTAGACAAATTAGAATCGATATGGAAGCAGTGCGTAATAATTAGAACTTCTAGGGTTAAGAGACTAACCGTCACATGCCATCTTCTTAATTTTCGGGAGTATTTGATCGAGATCATCAAAACCGCCTGTTACAACATGTTTAGAGTCTGGATCGGTTGCCATTTCATCTAACTGGTCCTTCTTGTACTGTGCACCAACTCCGAAACAAAATATCGTCACTCCCATGTCACGGAGCTTCTTGGAAGGGTCCTGTATGTCATCCTGTTTGGTTGAGCAAGAAATTATCTTGAAAGACTGTTCTTTCTCTTTTGTATATTTGACGCATGTTATGAGCTAGAAGAAAAATGCTTCGAAACGACAACTTACAAGTTTAAAAACTACAACTGAGTCAGGAAAAGATTGTCTGCTTCATCAGATCATGAACTTAATAAAAAAATTCTTCGTACAAATTTGATCTCAGGGACGACCTCACTAACCACTCAATTCCAGGTGAGCCGGCATGTTTTTCCAATACTCCTGTTTTTTATTCCTTTTCTTTTTCTGACGGCTGGGTGTGCTTACAGATGTGTAATCAATACAAAACTATTGTAAGTGAAAAATTCTGACCTGAGATGCACCATCGGTCAGGACAATGAGGATGTCCCTGACTCCCTGCCTGACACTGTTTTCAAACAGTCCAGTACGCACCAGATCAAGGCCTGCTCCAGTGTATGTGTTTTTAGCCGGGTATGGAATCTTGTCGATAGCGTCCATCATTGATTTTGAATCAAGATATTTCTCAAAATTGAACATGACCTCGGCAGTTTTAGAAAAAAGTACCACTCCTACATGTGTGCCATCTTTGGCGATGTTGAATGATTTAACGAAGTTTTTAAGGAACCTTAGGCATTTTTTGAAATTCCCAGGTTGCTGGAAATCAATACTTCCGGAGCCGTCCAACAGGAATGCTATGTCTACTTTGGCCTTGCACTCTTAGGGAAAGAAAAAAAATTCAAAAAGCTTAAAATGCTAAGTTTAAGTTATGGCGGTGAATTATTTTATCGAGAGAAAATTAGCCTTAGCCCCCGGCTTTTGCCATTAATTAGGATCTGGTCGAAATACAGTATTAAGCAGACCACCATTCTGAGGCGGTCATTTGTAACCTCACGTGGCTTTAAGCCATTGACAAGGAAGGTTCAAGGAAGGTTCCCTAAGAAAACATTTTTGATAAGATGAGAGTAAACGAATTAAGATTTAGCTGTTCGATGTATCAAAATCAATCTTATATCTTTTCATATCATATATAACATAGGATTCGACGTGACACCATAGTTTGTGCTAAGTTGAATATTAAAAGTTACATTGATTTTTAAGATAGATGCCGTTGGTTGTGTTTATGGAAAAACTTTCATGTAAACGCATTCAGTAGTAAATCCACTTACTTGTTTCCACAGTGGAAGGAGGTGGACGGCCTTTACTCGCGCCTAGGGGTGCTGTGAAAAAGTAATTTGTTGATATCATCCGCAAAAATTGTAGATCTCTTGGTATATAACGAGTGCAAGACTGAACAGTCTCGCCTTAAAGTCCTGTCTTATATTACAAGGTACATGTACCGTCGGATATGTAAGATATCCCAATTCAGTCAAAAGATTTTTCTCAAGCTCAGGTTAGATAAATACAAAAATAATTCCCATATTATGATTGGGAAATAGCTGTCTTGATATAGGACTGACAGCTAAGTGTGATTATTAGCAACAATATGCATTTTTTTTAGTCAATCGCCCAATCACGGTTCTCGTTTTTAGTCTCACACGTTCGTGGCATTTCTTCCATAACTGCCGTTGAAAGGTAAAACTTGATGATTTTTCAGTGGAGATGCGGAAACACCATTTCCTTAATGAGGAGTTTATACGTCAAAGTTATCATGTGCCCCACCGTTCGCCCATTTGAGAGAAGTTGTAGTTGAAGTTTATGGCCAAAGTAGCTCTCTACTATCAATAATGGCGCTGAAACTTACGCGGTGCCTGAATTGTTCCTCCAGCAGCTATAGGATAAAAATAATTTTTTTTTTGAAAGACAAGTGTTAAAGTTCATCATGTCTTTGAAATACGAAGAAAAATAACGATGAATTTTCGCATGTAAATTGTGATTTGAACAGCTGAATTATCAAAACGTGTAGATTGAACAGATTAACACTTTAGATTGTCTTATGAGAGAAAACGTATCTTTGGTACAATCAAAGTGGAGAAAAGTTTGCTTTATAGGTGGTTCAGTTTAAGTTATCAGCTAAAAAACTTGGGTGTAAGCTTAATGGCTAAAAATTAGTGTAGACGTATGAGAAAACTTGCAGACCAGCACTTCAGGCAGATCACAAATAATACAGGAAGGAAACAGTATTTCAATGGGCAGTGAGAGAGAATAGGATCAACAGCTTACGTCAGCTACTTATAACGAATTATGACCAAAGTACAAGAACTGAGAAACAGAACACCTACCCTTACACCCAGTGTCTACTATGGAATCTACCAGGGAACCCAGTGAGTCAAATTCTGCTTTAAACATGTGCTGTGAATCTGGGTCAGTAGCTATCTCTCGAAGCTGTTCAAGATCATAGTCTGTACCCATTCCTATGCTAATGACAGTGACACCTGAATCTCGGAGTTTTTGAGCCGGAGTTCCAATGTTATCTTTTGACTTCCCGTCGGTTAACACACAAGCGATGTTGGGGACACCGGACCGAGCGCTGACTGCGAATAGAGCTTCATTAGCTTTCAAGAGAGCTTTTCCAGTGTTTGTTCCTTCATTTGGATACTTGATTCCATCAACTTCTGCCGTCACTTCTGCTAGGGTGTAATGCTGGTCGAATCCCGACACAACCTGCAAAGGTTATGAATAAAAAGCCATGTCTTTCATTTGCAAATTATGTAAATTGACCACCGTAAAAAGTTTACAGGGCTAATTTTTCGAGCGTTAACCCTTCGTCAGAGCAAATGTTTCATTCTCCTCTCGAGACTTTGCGGGCCTATAGCAGTAAATCCATTGGATTCTTCCCAGGTAATTGTGTTATGTTTTTATGTAAGACTTTCCACTCCCACAGTGCTTTGCTCCACCCACAGGCGTAGATGAGTATCGATAATAGCCTGGTAAACCAGATGGGATATTTGGGGGTAATAAGATCTTATAAGCCAGAGGCTGACTGGCATGTGTACTGAGGTGAGTGGCGGCGATGGGATATTGAGCTACAGCGTCAATTATCTCGTTTCATCATATTCAAAGCTAAGTCCTTAAGATATCGTAACCAGGCAGCAAGAGCACAACCCTAACACAAATCTTTTAACTGACGAGCTAAATGAAGACTTCCAACATGAGATCCCACCTTTGGTTCAGTACTGTATACAATGAGACCAATATGTGTTCCGTCTTTGGAGACATCAAAACTTCTAATGATATCTTTGACAAAGTTCAAGACTTTTTTAAACGTTCCTGGTCCATTTTTTTCTATACTTCCTGATCCATCGATAATAAATCCGAGGTCGGCCTTGGCTTTACATTCTACGACGAGAGAAGAGGAATGGAATCATGGCGTTCAACTACGAAATATGTTATTGATGCTAGTGGATACAGATTTCCTTTACCGATCAACAATTTACAATTTTTTTTTCCAAATTTGATAAATTTTTTAAAATTAGCTGAATGTGCATTGTCAATTGATTCAGAGTGCTATTGTTTGATGTCTGACTTTTTTTGCTCCATACAGTTGCTTCTTGGTTGCTCCAGAGACCTTAGTATTAACCAATCCTTTTCATTTCAGTTTATAAATTATTTAGGGTAACTCCTTTATATTTTAAGGAAAAGCTGAGAAAACGAATCCATTTTACTTACCTGGAGCACTAAGACGAAGATTGCTACCAATTCGTCCGGATATGGTACCATTGGAGGGTCTTACACCGTTGGGTCCACTGGGTCCTACCCCGCCAGGTCCACTGGATCCAACTCCACCAGGTCCACTGGGTCCAACCCCACCAGGGATAATACCGCCGCACCCTCCAGTGGCATTCCCGGAAGGCTGACATGGGTTTCTACAGGCGGTCGCATTAGTGATGTTAGGACATCCTTCTGTAAGCTTCCCCTCAATCACACACCCAGCTCCCATGTCAATACAGCCTCCAGGAGCCACTCCTTGTGCTGGTGCAGGGCAGGGTGCTCCCGCAATCTGCATACACCCGCTGTCAATGGTTATGCCCTGACTTCCGCACAGTGCTCCTCCCATAGTACCTCCTCCTCCACAAACCGAGTTTCCCATGGGCATACCTTGAGGTGGACAGGGAGTTCCTCCTCCTCCTCCCATGCTGGCACACCCGGCTGGTACTGTCTGGTTCACTTTTCCTTGGGCTCCAGTTCCTTAAGATAAAATAACATTACTTACTTGCTTGTCATTATTGATAGGAAATATAAGTAAGTCTCGCTGCGATGGATCTTGCGGGTAAGGGTTTCCAAGCATATTTAATAGATACAGTAAACGGTAATTTATTTACGGATGTGGTTAACAACTTGAAGCACAGCAAGTATAAATGATTGACAATCGTTTTAGCTCAGCCCTCCTTCCCCCACCCCCTCCCTCTCTAATGGCGACCGCTTTTGATTTTTGTTCGAATCCCCTCTTTACAAATCGTGGATACGCCTCAGCTTCGTAGCTTGTGTTAACACGTCTGAAGAGTTCAAGAATCTTCACACTGCATCAGCTTTACCAAAGGCGAAAAACGATTAAAAATGATTTTGTAACTCACCATTTACCGTACTATTAGCTCCAGTGACTGCAAGAAATTAAAAAATTAGTATATCAACAAACAAACAAAAAGAATTTTGGAGCCTCATACAAATTGAAGATAAACAAAAAGAAAACGAATACTGCGAAAAGAGCAGTGTGAGTAGTTGGGACATGCTACATTGTGTCGTTACAGTTCTGTATCATTTTTAATTCCCCTTTGCGTTTGGTGGTTTTACCAGTAGTTGATGAACCGTTCAAAAGTTTAACTTTCGTTAAGGGTGTGGATAATAGAGCTTAGCGCGTCAGTTGACGAAAAAAACTGACTCTTGAGTCTCAGCTTTTTTCAGCTGCGAATGACTACTTATGGACGTGTTTTTTATAAAAGTTAATTTAATTGTACAACTTAATGCAATTTTTTATGTTTGGCTTATTTTTATGTCTGTTTGTTATCTATTCTCTGTGTATAACTTGGATCTCCTGGCAGATCATCATTGGCTCGTAACTCACTTGAGCAAAGTGATGGGAATGTTTACCGAAACTAGCGATTACTTTGACATCGATGATGGGGGCAACAATTACAACATATATACTAAATAACCCTACCATTACAAGCTGGAATTGGAATTGGACATCCCCAGCCACACATTTGACCAGCACCAGTACTGCTAGGTAGCAGTATGCTGCATGTAGTATTTGAAGATGATGATGAAGAATTTTTTGCACAAGGGTTGGGACAGGCTGTACTTGTGCCATTGCTGGATCCATTTTTGTTGTCCATTATCTTTGGTGGTTTTACCAATGGTTGATCATCTTCATCTAAAAAGCTGTGACAGACAGAACAAGGAATCTTACATTTGATGTGACTCAAAAATGTTACTTGAAGAGAAGCTCGGTTCTTGTATATAAAAAAAGTCATATGGGAGAAGAGAAAAGGCAGCGTTGCCAATGGCTTAGAAGTTGATGTGTAGTTTTGAGGATCGCCAAGTTCCAGCTCTTATAGCTGGGACTGCATTTTGTATCAAAGTGAGTCACCCAATCATGAGGTACAAAGATGACGACAACATCCCCTCATGAGGCGCCTTATGGTAGGATTAGCTTCTTCTCATCACCGATTTAGATTTTTGGAGTCTTGATTCTAATCAACTTTAAGTATAATTGCCAAGATAGATATTTTAGCAGGGGGGCCACGTTACCGAGTTACTTTTCGATAAGTCCTGGTAATAGTAACAGTTAATCTCAGTTTAGTGGTGTCGGCTTATCTTCGACTGATTGTTATTAGAGTCTACCTGTACACTTCGTTACTCCACGGACCTCCTTCGCCGTCACCTGGAAAGAAGAAACAAAAGTTTAAGCAGCTTTGGAAGAGCCTTGGATTTGAACGACAAAACAAGCGCACGAACTGCAATTCTGCAAGCTACTATCCTGGAACCTACATTGAAGTGGGAAATGATATGAAGAATAACCTGCGATTTATGTCACCGTGAAGTCATAAACCATAACTTGGTTACCTGCGCATTCCGTGCTCTGTCCATACTCTCTGTATGTGTTCTCTGCATTTTTCCCTCCAAAACACTGCCCTCCATTTTGCAAACCAAATATCTTTAAGTCATGTTCATCTGCTACCTCTGCACACTTCATCAAGGCATTCACTCTTGTCTTGTAAGGATGTTTAAGCTGGAAACTCTTTCCCTCTAAACTGTCCATTGCACGACGTTTAGTAGAATCTGCCCAACAGCCGATGCTCTTAAAAACTGCATCAAAAGATGACACAGTGAATGTTTCATTATTTTCTATTTTGTCTGAATCTGTATTTCCGTAATAGCCTAGACAGAAGCTATCATTAGGTCCAAGAACTTCCCCCAACATCTTTAGTCTTGTCTCTGCCACTTGGGTTGGGTAAATGAGATTATCTTTCCAATTATTTTTACATTTTAAGGTTAAAATTTCTTTTCTCAGAAATCGACGAAATAAAAAGGAATATGAACAAAATCCTTACATCGTCCTTTGATTTCAAATTTTTCTGTTCTATCGGGAGGTGTTGGTTTGACTTTGGGCTTCGTAGCGTCATTGCTTGGTTTTGCTGCTGATCCTGAGATTATCAAGTGGGCAGCTGATTTTCCCATGGAGGCAGCTTTACCTGGGTTCACATGGGAGGGATACAATATCTGCTGTTGCTGGTATTGATCACTGGCATACGCATTTGATGAGGATGTAGAATACGTCAACTGTTGTGCCTGATTGCTGGATGGAAAGGAGCTTCCTGGTTCTGAAGATGAGTATGGTGATGAATAGAATGCAGGGGACGGATAAGATGAAGGAGGGTAACCGTATGGGGGAGAAGCGGGATATAAGGATGGTGGGGAATAAGAGAAAGAGGGCGGAGAAGGATAAGCTGAAGGGTAGAAGGACGGGGTTGCAGGGGGTAAAGAGGGGGCGTATGCAGCATACTGGTTTGAATATGGATACGAAGGTCCTTGAGAGCGACGACCAGCTCGAGCTTTCTTTAGGTTTCTCATGTTAGAAATGGTCCATCTTGGGAGACCTGGGGAAAAAAAATGAAAAGTAATAAACCTTAAAAATGTGTGAAACCTACTCTGGAGATTCAATAAGGCAGTCGATAAGATTTCCTCGACTGTGATTTTTATTACAGAGGCTAACTAGAGAAATTTCATAAAAAATTAAGAAAGAAAAACGGTAAATTTAAACTCGTCCAGTGCCCGATGAATCGTGTAAGCCTGATCCTAACAGTACGAAGAGGAATAATTTAAAACGTAGAAATGTCTAAACATAAAAATGAAATCGGACAAATCGGTGAAATCACTGAGATTCAGACGAATTACATTCCTTAGGCTTTTCCATGTTTGGCAAGATGGCCATGATTTTTCCATTTCTGTTCACCAATTCTTTCTGCTCACGAAATTTGAAGACTACTCTTCATTTAAAAAACTGCGTCCAAGTCTCTTGAGGTGACAAGTTTTAGTCAAGGATCTTTACCTGATCTTTTACCGGAGAAAAACTTCCTAATGGGCGAGTGCTGATGTTTTGTGGTCCTTGAGCCAGCCACGATTGCAGAAATCAAGCTCATCAGAAGCAGTAATACGTCCATTATTTTATCCTTAGGTGTCAGTGAACCTACCAAAAAAGAAAAAGCTTCAAAGAGTTAGTCGACTTCCACTGGCGACGTTAATCAGTCGCTTCTTGTTTCGAAAAGACCCCTCTTTAATAGTTGTACGTCAGCCGCAGCAACGCTATACGCAAAGAAATGGCGAACTTTTTTGTGCCTCTTGTGAGGCGCGTTTTTTTTCCGATCTACCTCAGCTTCACCTATATATTATTTTTATAAACAGGACTGGTTTGGTCAGACATAACATACGCTTTGATAAGATAACTTAAGTGCGGCCTTATCTACTATCGTTTACCCGGTCAAAAAACTCAGGAACACGTTATGTCAATGTGGTTATAAGTGATGTGTCAGCTTTGGGGCTTGTCAGATACAAGCCACGTTCGCTTTATAAACGATCGACATGAATAGATTTAAAGTGATTTATAGTCGTTAAAAGGACAAGAGAGCAGAAAATATAAGCTTCAGTTTCTTCACTTGACCTGTAACCATAACATCATGTAACACCACCTGCATCCAGAGGTTTCTTCCACGGACTCCCCTAGGTGAGAGCTTCATCTCACGAAATGTGAATAAGATTTGGATATAAAATGAGTAGTTATCATTTTTAATCATCATAGTCTGCGATTTCTACGCTTATCTCTTCTTTTTTGTTTCAAATATCTTCCTCTCATATCTACTTAGCGTAACGAGGTGACTGCGCATTGGAAAAAGTAGGGCCAAATTGCTCCAATGATCTCATGTATTCTGCGCTAAATAACCTAAGGAAAAATGTGCCAAATATATGAAAATGCATTCCATAGTCTTAAGAGAGGAAAGTAATTCACACTGGCACACCTCCTGTTGTCAATAGTCCATGGTCGTTACCATTTTGTACAACTTAAGCTCTCTGTTTTATGCCAACTTACCTGTTAAATTCACCAAAACCGAGTTAAATTGAACGAGAATCTTTGAAGTGTTCCTCGTACATTACCTGTTTGTCTAACTGGTCTTGCTGGCGGAAAGGTCAAGTACCGTTTTAACCCTGGCTCATGAAAACTAATTGAAAAGGATGTGTCAAACACAATATTTTGAACAGGTAAAGTATCTTTAAATCATCCTGGAGAAAAACATTGATGTCCCAAGAATTTGACTTATTCACAACCGGCATCAGATCTTAAAATGGGGAGAAAAAAGTGTCCGTTCGTGGAAATTGAAAGTGTTAGATTTTTTTTTGTCTGGAAGGTCCTACCAGGTTGTTCATTGTTCTAAGGTTGTTCATAGTTGTAATGTCTGTACACAAAATTAGCTTCCCTATACCACGTACTGGTATCGTAGCCATGGTGAATACCGCTGAATAAAATTTACATTTCATGAATGGCTTCAATTTTAGCAGCCGACAATGAAGTGGAAGAGCTGGAACTGAGGGAAATCCCAAATTCTGAAGACGAAATGGGAAGCCAAGAAGGACTTGTATGTAGGAATGGCAATACCAGTGTTAGCAGGTACTAATTTAAATGCCTCAAGTCGTGAGTGATTGCATAACTGAAACCTCATTCGCTGGCAATCTTTGAGGGATTCCATTACGATGTTTGGTACGATACGGAAGATTACTCATCGGATGCTCCTTCGTTCAAATACATCGCCGATAAATTTTAGTTCTTCCCTGACTCAGCTAAGATATAATCATTTAAGGGCCAATTACGAAGGAGTGCTTTATGCTTTTGATGTGGAAATTGAATTTGAGGCGACCGAAACTATATATGTGACGTAACTTTGTTTAGCAGCGAAGTATGCCGCTACGCTACAAAGGTCAATCTTTATTAGAGATATATGCACATGAAGAATTCTCATTAATATACCGTGCGCACCAGCAAGTTATTTCCTGGTTGATCAATCTCGTGAGATTGGTCATAACACGGCATAACGAGGAAGTTGAATGATATCTGTTGATGTACATTTCGCTATGTCACGCAATTTTGCTTAACAATTATCACGCTATTTGCTGTGGTGATCCTAGTAAACGATGAGTCTTCGAAAGATGAATACTGGATCAAATGCTTCAATGTGCTAGCTTTTGCCACTGACTTAAAATAATCAAGGCTTTTTTTGCCAATAAAAGGTAATTAAATTGATAGAGCTCTATGAACTCTAATCTATCTTACCAACTCTTTGAATAAAACACTTTTGCTTTGAAAAATAAACTTGATTTCTCGGTGATGTTGATGTTCCTGTCAGTTAAACAAATAATATATGGTCTCTCACTTAGTTTTACATATGTATTCAGACTTTCTGTTTTGCGGTGAAAAAAGAGATTGTGTAAGATTATGTGGTGGAAGAAACTGTTGTGGCAAAATAATGCAAATTATGTAAAACTGGATCATTGGGTAATGCAATTCAAGAATTTTCATTGTCTCACCCTTCATGAACCAGTACACTATGTGTGCATATGATGAGGAGTTAAACTGGAGGTGTTTTTGTATATTGAAACATTCCCTTTGTTGTTACAAAATAAATTTGGGAAGATTTATTTATAGGTTTGGGCATTTTTAATAAAACAGTCATTCCACTTACGCTTGTTGGATATGAGATGATTCCAGCCTACTCGGCCATCTATCATCTCATATCCAATATGCACTTGTGGAATAATTGTTTATGTTTCAAAATTCAGAGGAATCTACAGGGTATTAATTCAAATCATGTAATTAACTTTTGTCCTATTATCTTTACTGAGATACTCAAATTGTAATGTTAGGGTGTAAAAAGTTAAAACTCTTGACATTTACTCGTGTTCAGAGTGGGCAACACTGACTTTTTTTCCTTATGTGATCATTTGCCAACTTTGAATTTGCTGTGCTATGTTGCCTAGGATCAAGGGTTTGTAGAACTGTGTGTTTATTGGTTATATGAAAAATGAACACTTTTTTTATTAATCCTAGTGAGGTGCAACAGACTGAAAATGACTCTGTGCAGTTTGATGACATCTTGAAGCATATTGGTGAATTTGGGCCCTGGCAAAGAGCCATTTATATCCTTTCATGTGTTTTTGTCCTCATCCCCAGTGGACTTCACACAGCTGGGGTGCCATTTATTACTGGGACACCAAAGTTTCAATGTGCGACACCAGACGTGGAGTGTGAAGTAAACAAATGTTGCAAAAACTGTACAAATTATGCATTTATAGGACCTTATGCCTATAACAGCACAGTTACTGAGGTGTGTTTCTTTTATTAATTATCTTTGTATTTAGCTACAGTTGAGAAGATCTAGGGTACAACACTGACTCCGAATGTTAAGGCTACCATTTTGTTTTTACCATTTAACTCCTAGAAGTCAACATGTAACTTTTCCCTATAATACCCATACATTATCCACCAAACAGGTAATAAGAATACTCAAACTTATCAGATAACAGTTTTCTTCATCTAAGACCAAATTCTGTTTACTCATTTACAAAGAAATGTGGGACAGCTAGAGGGGAGAATTAATGATCAGATCTTAGGAGTTGAGGGGTTAAGGGTTTTGCAGTTCAGGTTACCCTACCAGACAGGGATTTCCTTCCAAAACTCATGCTTCCAGGCTTTGCATGGCAAGTGGTTAAGACTATTGACATATAACTACATATAACAGGGAGGGTCCAAGTTTGAGCCTTATTTAACCCTATAATACCCAGAAGTGATTGACATGTAACTTCTCCCTATTATATCCATACATTATCCAGCAAATGGGTAATGCGAATACTCAAACTTATCAGGAAGAAGTATTTATCTTCATCTAACACCAAATTCTCGCAACTAATTTACAAGAGAGTGTGGAGCAGCTGGAGAGGAGAATTAACAATCAGATCCACTTACCAGCTGGAATTTTTTACCTTGGTTTCATTTGAATTACTTGAATGTTTCAGTTATTTGCTTGGCTAATCCAACCTCTCTTTAATAAGCACTGTCAGCAGAAGTTAGGGATTTTTATTTTCTTACTCTAGAGTCTGATCTTGGACACATGTGTCCAAAAATCATACACTAGTGTCAGATTTTAAACTCTGGTGCATTCAGTTTTTCAATGCTAGTCTCTGATTTTGGGCCAAAGTGTCCATTTTTTTAGACACTAGTGTCTGATTTTGTCCCAAATTGGACACTAAATGTCTATAATCTATTTCACTGGTTTATGAAATATAAATACCTTTTTTCCCCTTTAAGTAAGGAAGAATGCTTACACAATGTCAAAATTTGAGGTAAAAGTGCCCACTGGTGAAAGTTATTTATTGATAAAACATGACAGTTTCTTTCTTTTTGTGGGAAAACAAATCCTGTAGTTCATTTAAAAGCCTGTACAAATGATAGATCCATGTTCAGTGACAAAGTCATGGCTTTTAAAGTGTCCAATGGCAATCAAGACATGCACACTGTCCTATTAGTGCTCAAATTTGGGTGTTGTTAAACTAATCGCATTTAAAAATTTTGTTAAAAGCTTGACTAACACAGTACATATATGCATGAACTAAAATCACCATTTTGATGTTAACCTTATATTTTCTTTCTCATTTCCATATTTAGTACAACCTTATTTGCGATAGAGCTTTCATTGGTGCCAATGTACAGGCAGTATTTGGTGCAGGAATGTTGCTTGGATCTTTCATCTTTGGAGCAGTCTCTGATAATTTTGGAAGACGGTCTTGTATGCTGCTGTGTTCTGTGCTAATGGTATGCTTTTGATTGTAATTTTACCAATAGATTTTAGTTCATATTTGCCTTCTCTATGATTTGTTCCCTGCAGTTAGTGAGTCAATGGATTACATGACAAATGAATAAGGAGGAGAGTTATGTTACTTTCCCTTTTCTATTACTAACTTTGTTGTGCTATGCTGTCTCATTTGCTCGGTGCCTTGTTGACAAATTGAATGCATGGATTAGGTTACCCTCTATCATGACTATTTATAGTGAGAGCATGGAGATGAGTCTTGATCATGACCCTATGAAAATAGGAGGTAAAGTAAAGGACTAGAGAGAGTGAGGTTTATGAGTATAGAATCAACAATAACAATCAATCTTGTGACAAAAGGAAAACACAATGTCCATTGTTTTTGTTTCTGGCCTTTTCACCCAAAGATTGGATCCAGTTATAAATAACTGAGCAAGATATTTTCATTCTTTATGACTAATTTCTTGAGACTGCCATTAATCAATCTTTTATAAATGTAGGAAAATACTTTGCATTGTTTTAGCTAACAGTTTCAGATTCTGATTATTACTTTTCAATAGTCATACCTTTACTTCTCTTCACAATATTAAGTAATTGTGACTATGAACAACTTCCCATGCTACATGTTTATTTTACTTCAGACGCTCTTCAGCCTGGGTGCAAGCTTTGCTAAATCCTTAGTCCTCTTCGCTGTCCTTCGATTTTGTACAGCAGCCTGTCTGACGGGTTTTTTCGTAGCTCATTATGTGTACGTCCTGGAGCTTGTGGGACCAACCTACCGCACTATGGCTTCAAAGTGTTGTGGTTTCTTTTGGGCCGCTGGTTCTGGCGCTATTGCTGTCATGGCTTATTACATTAGAGACTGGCGTACACTGCTCCTCGTTTCCAGCTGTCCTCCAGCTCTTTTCCTGCTTTTGTGGTTGTAAGTGTTCGAATAGCGCGGTTTCTATGGAGTGTTGTAAAACTTAAAGCAAAGCTATCACAAAAACCATTTATGCAAAAAAAATGTGCCAAGGTGCTGGACAAATTGCAGAGCGTATAGAAGCATATTCAATTACTTTCGACACTCAGTTGAAAACTCTTTCTATTGGATGGCTGGCTCCCTCCTCAAATTTGACAGATAACACGAATCCTAATGCGAATCGCTATTGATTGTCCGGCTGATTTTTTCCACTAAAAGAACAAACAAACATAAAACTTGAAAATACATGTGCAAAGAAAGATGCTTTTTTTGTATTTTTGTTATGAGCTGCTGAGGCATCAAACCTCAAACCTCTTACGCTCTACCACTGAGCTACAGAGACTCTGCGGTGAGTTAGGCCATAACCAGATTCAAAGATGACATGCTTCCCGCTTGAAAGCCTCGTTTGAGTCAATCGACCAAGACAGACGGTGAATTTTAGGCTTGGTAATAGAGGTACAGTTGTAGCTCGGAGGTTGTCACATTTGCTAATCATCTGCGAGCGAACCAGTGAAAATGCTCATTCACTCTTTTTATGAACATCATACCTCGTAGCCAAGGTGAAAATTAAGCTCTCAATATGTTATTATTGCAGAATAATCCCAGAGTCTGGTAGATGGCTCCTTGTCCGAGGTCGTGTAGATGAAGCTGGCAAAATTGTGAGGAAGTTTGCAAAGAAAAATTCTATAATGTTAGATTACTTAAACAGAGCACTGGCAAAATGCAGCCGGGGGGAAATTCTCGCGCGCACAAGAAAAATACGACATTCACCCCTGGACCTGTTCCGGACACCACGCATGCGTAAGAGAACTCTGATTCTCTGGTTTTGCTGGTGAGTTGTAGTTGCTTACCATAAAGGGAGAGAATTAAATAAAGAATTAATTACAGATAGCTTTTTGATTATGCGCTTTGGGAAGCTTTCGCGCAATCAATAAATAGCTAAGCCTTTTCCTTCCTTACATCCTTCTAGGAAGAGGCGGTACTCTGTTTCAAGTAATCTTGCACTCCACAGTAATAAATACCAAATCAACTGATTGTTTTCTGATTGACCTTCTCCAATTGTTTGAATTGCTCATCCCAGACCCTCCAATCGGTACGGAGTATAAGTTAAACAGACAAAAAGTTCTAACTCTCTTTATTATATATTGGTTCTTCTCAGGTTGGTAGTGAACTTAATCTATTATGGTTTCCTGTTCTACGTGTCAGACTTGCCTGGAAGTCCTTATCTTAACATGATTATAATATATGTTGTCATTGATACACCTGGAATATTCCTGTGTTGGGTAACAGTACAGAAGTAAGTCTAGTTCCAGTATAATGAGGTTATTAATCGTTTAAATGTGTAGCACTTTTTATTTTCATAACTTGAAACAGAGAGAAAAAACATTTCTAACTCAAATAGAGAAGTTTTCGTGCTCTTCGCACATGGGGTATACTCCGCGATGTTAGTGAATGTTAATGAATCGCGCACTCTAGTATTTAATTGTTTGTTACGTTAGTGTCTTTATATTTCCTCTGTTCTGTTATGTTGTTTACTACGAAAGTGTCTCACGCACTGTTTTCTTTCTTGTCTGACTGTTACGTTAATGTCTCGCGCACTGTTTTCTGTGTTCTGTTTATTTGTTACGTTAGTGTCTCTCGCACTGTTTTCTCTGTTCTCTTTGTTTGTCACATTAGTGACTCGCCCACTGTTTTCTTTGTGTTCTGTTTGATTGTTTCTGACGTTGTCTCGCGCACTGTTTTCTCTGTGTTCTGTTTGATTGTTACGTTAGTGTCTCAGGCACCGTTTTCTCTGTGTTCTGTTTGATTGTTTGTTACATTAGTGTTTCGCGCACTGTTTTGTCTGTCTTCTGTTTGATTGTTTGTTACGTTAGTGCCTCGAGCACGGTTTTCTCTGTGTTCTGTTCAACTGTTCGCTAAGTTAATGTCTCGTGCATTGTTTTCTTTTTTGTTCTGTTTGATTGTTTGTCGCGTTAGTGTCTCTTTTACTGTTTTGTTTGAGTTCTGTTTGATTGTTTGTTACATCTGTGCCTCGCGCACTGTTTCCTCTGTGTTTTGTTTGATTATTTGTTGCGTTAGTGTCTCTTACACTGTTTCTTTGAGTTCTGTTTCATTGTTTGTAACGTTAGTGTCTCGCGCACTGTTCTTTTTAGTTCTGTTTGATTGTTTGTTACGTTAGTGTCTCGCGCACTGTTTTCTTCGAGTTCTGTTTGATTGTTCGTTACGTTAGTGTCGCACGCACTCTTTTCTTTGTCCTGTTTGATTTTTTGTCACGTAAGTGTCTAGCGCACTGTTTTCTGTGAGTTCTGTTATATTGTTACGTTAGTGTCTCGCGCACTGTTTTCTTTGAGTTCTGTTAGATTATTTGTTACGTTGGTGCCTTGCGCACTGTTTTCTGTGAGTTCTGTTGGGTTGTTTGTTACGTTAAAGCCTTGCGCACTGTTTTCTGTGACTTCTGATGCATTGTTTGTTACGTTAGTGTCTTGCGCACTGTGTTCTTTGAGTTCTGTTAGATTGTTTGTTATGTCAATGTCTTGCGAAGTGTTTTCTTTGAGTTCTGTTTGATTATTTGTTAAGTTAGTACCTTCTGCACTGTTTTTTTTTAGTTCTGACAGGTTGTTTGTTATGTCAATGCCTTGCGAAGTGTTTTCTTTGAGTTCTGTTTGATTGTTTGTTATGTCAGTGCCTTGCGCACTGTTTTCTTTGAGTTCTGTTAAATTGTTTGGTGCGTCAGTGTCTTGTGCACTGTTTTGTGTGAGTTCTGTTTGACTGTTTGTTACGTCAGTGCCTTGCGCACTGTTTTCTTTAAGTTCTGTTTGATTGTTTGTCACGGTAATGCCTCGTGCACTGTTTTCTTTGCGTTGTGTTAGATTTTTTGTTGCGTGGGTGCCTTGCGAACTGTTTTCTTTGAGTTCTCTTAAACTGTTTGTTACGTTAGTGCCTTGCGCACAGTCTTTTTGAGTTTTGTAAAAATGTTTGCTACGTTAGTGCGTTGCGCACTGTCTTTGACTTCTGTTTGATTGTTTGTTACATTACTGCCTTGCGCACTCTTTTCTGTGAGTGCTGTTAGATTGTTTGTTACGTTAGTGCCTTTCGCTCTGTTTTCTCTGAGTTCTGTTAGATTGTTTCTTACGTTAGTGCCTTGCGCACTGTTTTTTTGAGTTGTGTTGGATTGTTTGTTTCGTTAGTGCCTTACGCACAGTTTTTTTTTAGTTCTGTTTAATTGTTTTGTGCGTGTTTTTTGGCTTCTGTTTGATCGTTTATTACATTACTGCCCTGCGCACTGTTTTCTGTGAGTGGTGTTTGTTTGTCACGTAAGTGCCTTGCGCACTGTTTTCCTTGAGTTCTGTTAGATTGTTTGTTACGTTAGTGCCTTACGCACTGTTTTCTTTGAGTTCTGTTTAATTATTTTGTACGTTAGTGCCTTGCGCACTGTTTGCTGTGAGTTCTTTTTGATTGTTTGCTACGTTAGTGCCTTCCGCGCTGTCTTTTGTGAGTTCTGTTTGATTGTTTGCTACGTTAGTGCCTTGCGCATTGTTTTCCTTGAGTTCTGTTACATTGTTTGGTACACTAGTGCGTTTTGCACTGCTTTTTGTGAGTTTTGGTTGATTGTTCGCTATGTTAGAGCCTTGCGCACTGTTTTCTTTGAGTTCTGTTAGATTGTTTGTTATGTTAGTATCTTGCACTTTTTTCAGTGAGTTATGTTTGATTGTTTGGTACCTTAGTGCCTTGCGCACTGTTCTCTTTGAGTTCCTTTAGATTGTTACGCTAGTGCCTTGCGAACTGTTTTCTGTGAGTTCTGTTTGATTGTTCACTAGGTTAGTGTCTTGCGCACTGTTTTCCTTGAGTTGTCTTAGATTGTTTGTTACGTTAGTGCCTTGCGCACTTTTTCTTTGAGTTCTGTTAGATTATTTGGTACGTTACTGGGTTGCACACTGCTTTCTGTGAGTTCTGTTTGATTCTGTGAGTTATAGTGGATTATTCGCTACGTTAGTGCCTTGCGCAAAGTTTTCTCTGAGTTCTGTTAGATTGTTTGTTTTGTTAGTATCTTGCTACGTTAGTGTCTTGTGCACTGTTTTCCTTGAGTTGTCTTAGATTGTTTGTTACGTTAGTGCTTTGTGCACTCTTTTCTTTGAGTTCTGTTAGACTGTTTGGTACGTTAGTGCGTTGCGCACTGCTTTCTGTGAGTTCTGTTTCATTGTTTGCTACGTTAGTGCCTTGCGCGCTATTTTCTGTGAGTTCTGTTTGACTATTTGGTACGTTAGTTCCTTGCGCACTGTTTTCTGCGAGTTTTGTGGGACTGTTTCCTACGATACTGGTTTGCGCATTGTTTTCTTTGAGTTCTGTTTGATTGTTTTTTGCGTTAATCTCTTGCGCACTTTTTTCTGTGAGTTCTATTAGATTATTTGGTACGTTACTGGGTTGCGCACTGCTTTCTGTGAGTTCTGTTTGATTGGTTGCTATGTTAGTGCCTTGTGCGCTGTTTTCTGTGAGTTCTGTGTGACTTTTTGGCACATTAGTTCCTTGCGCACTGTTTTCTGTGAGTTCTGTTTGATTGTTTCCTACGTTACCGCCTAGTGCACTGTTTTCTTTGAGTTCTGTTAGATTGTTTGTTACGTTTGCCTTGCGCACTGTTTTCTGTGAGTTGTAGTTGATTATTCGCTACGTTAGTGCCTTGCGCAAAGTTTTCTCTGAGTTCTTTTAGATTGTTTGTTACGCTACTGTCTTGCGCACTGTTTTCTGTGAGTTCTGTTTGATTGTTTGCTACGTTAGTGTCTTGTGCACTGTTTTCCTTGAGTTATCTTAGATTGTTTGTTACGTTAGTGCTTTGTGCACTCTTTTCTTTGAGTTCTGTTAGATTGTTTGGTACGTTAGTGCGTTGCGCACTGCTTTCTGTGAGTTCTGTTTCATTGTTTGCTACGTTAGTGCCTTACGCGCTATTTTCTGTGAGTTCTGTTTGACTATTTGGTACGTTAGTTCCTTGCGCACTGTTTTCTGCGAGTTCTGTGAGACTGTTTCCTACGTACTGGTTTGTGCATTGTTTTCTTTGAGTTCTGTTTGATTGTTTTTTGCGTTAATCTCTTGCGCACTTTTTTCTGTGAGTTCTGGTTGATTGTTCGCTACGTTAGTGCCTTGCGCAATGTTTTCTTTGAGTTCTATTAGATTGCTTGTTTTGTTAATATCTTGCGCACTGTTTTCTGTGAGTTCTGTTTGATTGGTACGTTAGTGCCTTGCACACTGTTTTCTTCGAGTTCTTTTAGATTGTTTGTTACGCTACTGTCTTGTGCACTGTTTTCTGTGAGTTCTGCTTGATTGTTCGCTACGTTAGTGTCTTGTGCACTGTTTTCCTTGAGTTGTCTTAGATTGTTTGTTACGTTAGTGCTTTGCGCACTCTTTTCTTTGAGTTCTGTTAGATTGTTTGGTACGTTAGTGCGTTGCGCACTGCTTTCTTTGAGTTCTGTTTGATTGTTTGTTACGTTAGGGCGTTGCGCACTTTTTTCTGGGAGTTGTTTCATTGTTTGGTATGTTAGTGCCTTGCACACTGTTTTCTGCAAGTTCTGTGAGACTGTTTCCTACGTTACTGGTTTGCGCATTGTTTTCTTTGAGTTCTGTTTGATTGTTTTTTGCGTTAATCTCTTGCGCACTTTTTTCTGTGAGTTCTGGTTGATTGTTCGCTACGTTAGTGCCTTGCGCAATGTTTTCTTTGAGTTCCGTCAGATTGTTTGTTTTGTTAGTATCTTGCGCACTGTTTTCTGTGAGTTCTGTTTGATTGTTTGGTACGTTAGTGCCTTGCGCACTGTTTTCTTCGAGTTCTTTTTGACTGTTTGTTACGCTACTGTCTTGCGCACTGTTTTCTGTGAGTTCTGTTTGATTGTTTGTTACGTTAGTGCCTTGTGCACGGTTTTCCTTTAGTTGTCTTAGATTTTTTGTTACGTTAGTGCCTTGCGCACTGTTTTTTTTAGTTCTGTTAGATCTTTTGGTACGTTAGTGCCTTGCACAATGTTTTCTTTGAGTTGTGTTAGATTGCTTGTTTTGTTAGTATCTTGCGCACTGTTTTCTATGAGTTCTGTTTGATTGGTACATTAGTGCCTTGCGCAATGTTTTCGAGTTCTTTTAGATTGTTTGTTACGCCACTGTCTTGCGCACTGTTTTCTGTGAGATTTGCTTGATTGTTCGCTACGTTAGTGTCATGTGCACTGTTTTCCTTGAGTTGTATTAGATTGTTTGTTACGTAAGTGCTTTGGGCACTCTTTTCTTTGAGTTCTGTTAGACTGTTTGGTACGTTAGTGCGTTGCGCATTGCTTTCTGTGAGTTCTGTTTCATTGTTTGCTACGTTAGTGCCTTGCGCGGTATTTTCTGTGAGTTCTGTTTGACTATTTGGTACGTTAGCTCCTTGCGCACTTTTTTCTGCGAGTTCTGTGAGACTGTTTCCTACGTTACTGGTTTGTGCATTGTTTTATTTGAGTTTTGTTTGATTGTTTTTTTGCGTTAATCTCTCGCGCACTTTTTTCTGTGAGTTCTGGTTGATTGTTCGCTACGTTAGTGCCTTGCGCAATGTTTTCTTTGAGTTCTGTTAGATTGTTTGTTTTGTGTGTATCTTGCCCACTGTTTTCTGTGAGTTCTGTTTCATTGTTTGGTACGCTAGTGCGTTGCACACTGTTTTCTGCGAGTTATATGAGACTGTTTCCTACGTTACTGGTTTGCGCATTGTTTTCTTTGAGTTTTGTTTGATTGTTTTTTGCGTTAATCTCTCGCGCACTTTTTTCTGTGAGTTCTAGTTGATTGTTCGTTACGTTAGTGCCTTGCGCAATTTTTTTTCGAGTTGTTTTAGATTGTTTGTTACGCTACTGTCTTGCGCACTGTTTTCTGTGAGTTCTGCTTGATTGTTCGCTACGTTAGTGTCTTGTGCACTGTTTTCCATGAGTTGTCTTAGATTGTTTGTTACCTTAGTGCTTTGCGCACTCTTTTTCTTTGAGTTCTGTTAGACTGTTTCGTACGTTAGTGCGTTGCGCACTGCTTTCTGTGAGTTCTGTTTCATTGTTTGATACGTTAGTGCCTTGCGCGCTATTTTCTGTGAGTTCTGTTTGACTATTTGGTACGTTAGTTCCTTGCGCACTGTTTTATGCGAGTTATACGAGACTGTTTCCTACGTTACTGGTTTGTGCATTGTTTTCTTTGAGTTCTGTTTGATTGTTTTTTGCGTTAATCTCTTGTGCGCTTTTTTCTGTGAGTTCTGGTTGATTGTTCGCTACGTTAGTACCTTGCGCACTGTTTTCTTCGAGTTCCTTTAGATTGTTTGCTACGCTACTGTCTTGCGCACTGTTTTCTGTGAGTTCTGTTTGATTGTTTGTTACGTTAGTGCTTTGTGCACTCTTTTCTTTGAGTTTTCTGAGATTGTTTGGTACGTTAGTGCGTTGTGCACTGCTTTCTGTGAGTTCTGTTTCATTGTTTGCTACGTTAGTGCCTTGCGCGCTATTTTTTGTGAGTTCTGTTTGACTATTTGGTACGTTAGTTCCTTGCCCACTGTTTTTTGCGAGTTTTGTGAGATTGTTTCCTACGTTACTGGTTTGCGCATTGTTTTCTTTGAGTTCTGTTTGATTGTTTTTTGCGTTAACCTCTTGCGCACTTTTTTCTGTGAGTTCTGGTTGATTGTTCGCTACGTTAGTGCCTTGCGCAATGTTTTCTTTGAGTTCTGTTAGATTGTTTGTTTTGTGTGTATCTTGCGCACTGTTTTATGTGAGCTCTGTTTGATTGTTTGGTACGTTAGTACCTTGCGCACTGTTTTCTTCGAGTTCCTTTCGACTGATTGTTACGCTACTGTCTTGCGCGCTGTTTTCTGTGAGTTCTGTTTGATTGTTTGTTACGTTAGTGCCTTGTGCACGGTTTTCCTTGAGTTGTCTTAGATTTTTTGTTACGTTAGTGCCTTGCGCACTGTTTTTTTTAGTTCTGTTAGATTGTTTTGTACGTTAGTGCCTTGCGCACTGTGTTCCTTAAGTTCTTTTTGATTGTTTTCTACGTTAGTGCCTTGCGCACTGTTTTCGGTGAGTTGTGTTTGATTGTTTGGTACGTTAGTGCGTCGCGCATTGTTTTCTGTGAATTCTGTTTGATTGTTTGCTACGTTACCGCCTTTGCTACTGTTTTCTTTGAGTTCTGTTTGATTGTTTGTTACGTTAGGGTGTTGCGCACTTTTTTCTGGGAGTTGTTTCATTGTTTGGTATGTTAGTGCCTTGCACACTGTTTTCTGCAAGTTCTGTGAGACTGTTTCCTACGTTACTGGTTTGCGCATTGTTTTCTTTGAGTTCTGTTTGATTGTTTTTTGCGTTAATCTCTTGCGCACTTTTTTCTGTGAGTTCTGGTTGATTGTTCGCTACGTTAGTGCCTTGCGCAATGTTTTCTTTGAGTTCCGTCAGATTGTTTGTTTTGTTAGTATCTTGCGCACTGTTTTCTGTGAGTTCTGTTTGATTGTTTGGTACGTTAGTGCCTTGCGCACTGTTTTCTTCGAGTGCTTTTAGATTGTTTGTTACGCTACTGTCTTGCGCACTGTTTCTGTGAGTTCTGTTTGATTGTTTGTTACGTTAGTGCCTTGTGCACGGTTTTCCTTAAGTTGTCTTAGATTTTTTGTTACGTTAGTGCCTTGCGCTCTGTTTTTTTTTAGTTCTGTTAGATCTTTTGGTACGTTAGTGCCTAGTGCAATGTTTTCTTTGAGTTCTGTTAGATTGCTTGTTTTGTTAGTATTTTGCACTCTGTTTTCTGTGAGTTCTGTTTGATTGGTACATTAGTGCCTTGCGCAATGTTTTCTTCGAGTTCTTTTAGATTGTTTGTTACGCTACTGTCTTGCGTACCGTTTTCTGTGAGTTCTGCTTGATTGTTCGCTACGTTAGTGTCATGTGCACTGTTTTCCTTGAGTTGTCTTAGATTGTTTGTTACGTTAGTGCCCTGCGCACTCTTTTCTTTAAGTTCTGTTAGACTGTTTGGTACGTTAGTGCGTTGCGCATTGCTTTCTGTGAGTTCTGTTTCATTGTTTGTTGCGTTAGTGCCTTGCGCGGTATTTTCTGAGTTCTGTTTGACTATTTGGTACATTAGTTCTTTGTGCACTGTTTTTAGCGAGTTATATGAGATTGTTTCCTACGCTACTGTCTTGTGCACTGTTTTCTGTGAGTTCTGCTTGATTGTTCGGTACATTAGTACCTTGCGCACTGTTTTCTTCGAGTTCCTTTAGATTGTTTGTTACACTACTGTCTTGCGCACTGTTTTCTGTGAGTTTTGTTTGATTGTTTGTTACGTTAGTGCTTTGCGCACTCTTTTTTTTGAGTTCTCTAAGATTGTTTGGTACGTTAGTGCGTTGCGCACTGCTTTCTGTGAGTTCTGTTTTATTGTTTGCTACGTTAGTGCCTTGCGCGCTATTTTCTGTGAGTCCTGTTTGACTATTTGGTACGTTAGTTCCTTGCGCACTGTTTTTTGCGAGTTCTGTGAGATTGTTTCCTACGTTACTGGTTGGCGCATTGTTTTATTTGGGTTCTGTTTGATTGTTTTTTGCGTTAATCTCTTGCGCACTGTTTTCTGTGAGTTCTGTTTGATTTTTTGTTACGTTAGTGTTACGCTACTGTCTTGCGTACTGTTTCTGTGAGTTCTGTTTGATTGTTTGTTACGTTAGTGCCTTGTGCACGGTTTTCCTTGAGTTGTCTTAGACTTTTTGTTACGTTAGTGCCTTGCGCTCTGTTTTTTTTTGAGTTCTGGTTGATTGTTCGCTACGTTAGTGCCTCGCGCAATGTTTTCTTTGAGTTTTGTTAGATTGTTTGTTTTGTTAGTATCTTGCGCACTGTTTTCTGTGAGTTCTGTTTGATTGTTTGGTACGTTAGTGCCTTGCGCACTGTTTTCTTCGAGTTCTTTTGGATTGTTTGTTACGCTACTGTCTTGTGCACTGTTTTCTGTGAGTTCTGTTTGATTGTTTGTTGCGTTAGTGCCTTGCGCACGGTTTTCCTTGAGTTGCCTTAGATTTTTTGTTACGTTAGTGCCTTGCGCGCTGTTTTTTTTAGTTCTGTTAGATTGTTTGGTACGTTAGTGCCCTGCCCACTGTGTTCCTCGAGTTCTTTTTGATTGTTTTCTACGTTAGTGCCTTGCGCACTGTTTTCTGTGAGTTGTGTTTGATTGTTTGGTACGTTAGGGCGTTGCGCATTGTTTTCTGTGAATTCTGTTTGATTGTTTGCTACGTTACCGTCTTGCGTACTGTTTTCTTTGAGTTCTGTTTGATTGTTTGTTACGTTAGTGCGTTGCGCACTTTTTTCTGGGAGTTGTTTGATTGTTTGGTATGTTAGTGCCTTGCGTACTGTTTTCTGTGAATTCTGTTAGATTGTTACGCTAGTGCCTTGCGTACTGTTTTCTGCGAGTTCTGTGAGATTGTTTCCTACGTTACTGGTTTGCGCATTGTTTTCTTTGAGTTCTGTTTGATTATTTTTTGGATTAATCTCTTGCGCACTTTTTTCTGTGAGTTCTGGTTGATTGTTCGCTACGTTAGTGCCTTGCGCAATGTTTTCTTTGAGTTCTGTTAGATTGTTTGTTTTGTTAGTATCTTGCGCACTGTTTCCTGTGAGTTCTGTTTGATTGTTTGGTACGTTAGTGCCTTGCGCACTGTTTTTTTCGAGTTCTTTTAGATTGTTTGTTACGCTACTGTCTTGCACACTGTTTTCTGTGAGTTCTGCTTGATTGTTTGCTACGTTAGTGTCTTGTGCACTGGTTTCCTTGAGTTGTCTTAGATTGTTTGTTACGTTAGTGCCTTCCGCAGTCTTTTCTTTCAGTTCTGTTAGATTGTTTGGTACGTTTGTGCGTTGCGCACTGCTTTCTGTGAGTTCTGTTTGACTATTTGGTACGTTAGTTCCTTGTGCACTGTTTTCTGCGAGTTCTGTGAGACTGTTTCCTACGTTACTGGTTTGTGCATTGTTTTATTTGGGTTTGTTTGATTGTTTTTTTGCGTTAATCTCTCGCGCACTTTTATCTGTGAGTTCTGGTTGATTGTTCGCTACGTTAGTGCCTTGCGCAATGTTTTCTTTGAGTTCTGTTAGATTGTTTGTTTTGTGTGTATCTTGCGCACTGTTTTCTGTGAGTTCTGTTTCATTGTTTGGTACGCTAGTGCGTTGCTCACTGTTTTCTTCGAGTTCTTTTAGATTGTTTGTTACGCTACTGTCTTGCGCACTGTTTTCTGTGAGTTCTGTTTGATTGTTTGTTACGTTAGTGCCTCGCGCACGGTTTTTCCTTGAGTTGTCTTAGATTTTTTGTTACGTTAGTGCCTTGCGCACTGTGTTCCTTGAGTTCTTTTTGATTGTTTTCTACGTTAGTGCCTTGTGCACTGTTTTCTGTGAGTTGTGTTTGATTGTTTGGTACGTTAGTGCGTTGCGCATTGTTTTCTGTGAATTCTGTTTGATTGTTTGCTACGTTACTACCTTGCGTACTGTTTTCTTTGAGTTCTGTTTGATTTTCTGTTTCGTTAGTGCGTTGCGCACTTTTTTCTGTGAGTTATGTTTGATTGTTTAGTATGTTAGTGCCTTGTGTACTGTTTTCTGTGAATTCTGTCAGATTATTACGCTAGTGCCTTGCGCACTGTTTTGTGCGAATTCTGTGAGATTGTTTTCTACGTTACTGGTTTGTGCATTGTTTTCTTTGAGTTCTGTTTGATTGTTTTTTGGGTTATTCTCTTGCGCATTTTTTTCTGTGAGTTCTGGTTTATTGTTCGCTACGTTAGTGCCTTGCGCAATGTTTTCTTTGAGTTCTGTCAGATTGTTTTGTTAGTATCTTGCGCACTGTTTTCTGTGGGTTCTGTTTGATTGTATGGTACGTTAGTGCCTTGCGCTAGATTTTCCTTGAGTTGTCTTAGATTTTTTGTTACGTTAGTGCCTTGCGCACTGTTTTTTTGAGTTCTGTTAGGTTTTTTTTGGTAGGTTAGTGCCTTACGCACTATGTTCCTTGAGTTCTTTTTGATTGTTTCCTTTGTAGTGCCTTGCGCACTGTTTTCTGTGAGTTGTGTTTGATTGTTTGGTACGTTAGTGCGTTGCGCATTGTTTTCTGTGAATTCTGTTTGATTGTTTGCTACGTTACTGCCTTGCGTACTGTTTTCTTTGAGTTCTGTTTGATTGTTTGTTACGTTAGTGCCTTGCGCACTGTTTTCTTTGAGTTTTGTTAGATTGTTTTGTATGTTAGTGCCTTGCGCACTTTTTTCTTTGAGTTCTATTTCATTGTTTGGTACGTTAGTGCGTTGCGCACTGTTTTCTGTGAGTTATGTTTGATTGCTTGGTACGTTAGTGCCTTGCGCACTGTTTTCTTTGAGTTCTGTTAAATTGTTTTCTAGGCTAGTGCCATGCGCACTGTTTTCGGTGAGTTCTGTTTTATTGTTCACTACGTTAGTACCTTGGGCACTGTTTTCCTTGAGTTGTCCTTGCGTTCTGTTAGATTGCTCGGTACGTTAGTGTCTTGCGCACTGATTTCTGTGAATTCTTTTTGATGTTTTGCTACGTTAGTGCCTTGTGCGCTTTTTTCTGTGAGTTCTGGTTTGGTTGTTTTGTACGTTAAAGCCTTGCGCACAGTTTTTTGTGAGTTCTGTTTGATTGTTTGCTTCGTTACTGACCTGCGCACTGTTTTCTGCGAGTTCTATTAGATTGTTTGTTGCGTTAGTGCCTTACGCACTGTTTTCTATGAGTTCTGTTTGATTGTTTGCTATATTAGTGCGTTGCGCACTGTTTTCCGTGAGTTCTGTTTGATTGTTTGCTACGGTAGTGCGTTGTGCACTGTTTTCTGTGAGTTCTGTTTTATTGTTTGCTACGTTAGTGCCTTGCGCGCTGTTTTCTAGGATTTCTGTTTGACTTTTTGGTACGTTCGTTCCTTGCGCACTGTTTTCTGCGAGTTCTATTTGATTGTTTTCTACGTTACTGCCTCGCGCACTGTTTTCTTTGAGTTCTGTTAGACGGTTTATTACGTTAATACCTTGCACACTGTTTTTTTTTAGTTCTGTTAATTTGTTTGGTACGTTAGTGTCTTGCGCACTGTTTTCTGGGGTTTTTTTTATTTTTTGCTACGTTAGTGCCTTGCACGGTTTTATGTGAGTTGTATTTGATTGTTTGATACGTTGCACACTGTTTTTTGTGAGTTCTGTTTGATTGTTTGCCTCTTTACTGACTTGTGCACTGTATTCTTTGAGTTCTTTATGATTTTTTCTCACGTTCGTGCCTGGCGCAATGTTTTCTGTGACTTCTGTTTGATTGTTTAGTACGGTAGTGCCTTGCGCTCTGTTTTCTGTGAGTTCTGTTTAATTGTTTGCTACGTTAGTGCGTTGCGCACTGTTTTCTGTGAAATCTGTGTGATTGTTTGGTACGTTAGTGCCTTGCGCACTGTTTTCTATGAGGTCGTTTTGATTGTTTAGTACGTTAGTGCGTTGTGCAGTGCTTTCTGTGAGTTCTGTTTGATTGTTTGCTACGCTAGTGCCTTGTGCGCTGTTTTCTGTGAGTTGTATTTGATTGTTTGCTACATTAGTGCCTTGCGCACTGTTTTCTGTGAGTTCTGTTTGATTGTTTGTTGGATTAGTGTCTTGTGCACTGTTTTCTGTGTGTTCTGTGTGATTGTTTGCTACGTTAATTGCTTGCGCACGGTTTTTTTAGTTCCGGTAGATTTTTTGTTACTTTTTTGCCTTGCGCACTGTTTTCTGTGAGTTCTGTTTGATTGTTTGGTACGTTAGTGCCTTGCGCACTGTTTTCTGTGAGTTCTGTTTCATTGTTTTGTACGTTAGTGCCTTGTGCACTGTTTTCTGTGAGTTCTGTTTGATTGTTTGCTTCGTTACTGACTTGCGCAATGTTTCCATTGGGTTTTGTTAGATTCTGTTGTGTTAGTGCCTTGTGCACTGTTTTCTGTGAGTTCTGTTTGATTGTATGTTACGTTAGTGCCTTGCGCACTGTTTTCTGTGAGTTCTGTTTAACTGTTTGCTACGGTAGTGCGTTGTGCATTGTTTTTTGTGAGTTCTGTTTGATTGTTTGCTTCGTTACTGACTTGGGCACTGTTTTCTTTTGGTTTTGTTAGATTCTTTGTTGCGTGAGTTCCTTGCGCACTGTTTTCTGTGAGTTCTGTTTGATTGTATGTTGCGTTAGTGCCTTGCACACTGTTTTCTGTGAGTTCTGTTTGATTGTGTGGTACGATAGTGCCTTGCGCACTGTTTTCTGTTAGTTCTTTTTCATTGTTTGCTACGTTAGTGCCTTGCGCGCTGTTTTCTGTGAGTTCTGTTTGACTTTTTGGTACGTTCGTTCCTTGCGTACTGTTTTCTGCGAGTTCTTTTTCATTGTTTCCTACTTTATAGCCTCTAGCACTGTTTTCTTTGAGTTCTGTTAGATGGTTTGTAACGTTAGTGCCTTGCACACTGTTTTCTTTGAGTTCTGTTAGTCTGTTTGATACGTTTGTGCCTTGCGCACTGTTTTCTGTGAATTCTTATTGATTGTTTGATACGTTGCGGACTGTTTTTTGTGAGTTCTGTTTGATTGTTTTCCTCGTGACTGACTTGCGCATTGTTTTCTTTGAGTTCTTTTTTATTTTTTGGTACGTTAGTGCCTTGCGCGCTGTTTTCTGTGAGTTCTGTTTGACTTTTTGGTACGTTCGTTCCGTGCGCACTGTTTTCTGCGAGTTCTGTTTGATTGTTTTCTACGTTACTGCCTCGCGCACTGTTTTCTTTGAGTTCTGTTAGATGGTTTATTACGTTAGTGTCTTGCACACTGTTTTCTTTGAGTTCTGTTTGTTTGATACGTTAGTTCCTTGTACACTGTTTTCTGTAAGTTGTTTTTTATTTTTTGTTTGGTTAGTGCCTTGCGCGCTGTTTTCTGCGAATTGTGTTTGATTGCTTGATACGTTGTGCACTGTTTTTTGTGAGTTCTGTTTGATTGTTTGCTTCGTTACTGAATTACACACTGTATTCTTTGAGTTCCTTTTTGATTTTTTGCTACGTTAGTGCCTTGCGCACTGTTTTCTGTGAGTTCTGTTTGATTGTTTGGTACGGTAGTGCCTTGCGCTCTGTTTTCTGTGAGTTCTGTTTAATTGTTTGCTACGTTAGTGCCTTGCGCACTGTTTTCTGTGAGTTCTGTTTGATTGTTTGCTACGTTAGTGCCTTGCGCACTGTTTTCTATGAGGTCTTTTGTATTGTTTGGTACGTTAGTGCGTTGCGCAGTGCTTTCTGTGAGTTCTGTTTGATTGTTTGCTACGTTAGTGCCTTGCACGCTGTTTTGTGTGGGTTCTATTTGATTTTTTGCTACGTTAGTGCCTTGGGCACTGTTTTCTGTGAGTTCTGTTTGATTGTTTGTTGCGTTAGTGTCTTGTGCACTGTTTTCTTTGAGTTCTGTGTGATTGTTTGCTACGTTAATTCCTTGCGCACTGTTTTTTTAGTTCTGGTAGATTTTTTGTTACCTTTTTGCCTTGCGCACTGTTTTCTGTGAGTTCTGTTTGATTATTTGGTACGTTAGTGCCTTGCGCACTGTTTTCTGTGAGTTCTGTTTGATTGTTTTGTACGTTAGCGCCTTGCGCACTGTCTTCTGTGAATTCTGTTTGATTGTTTGTTAAGTTACTGCCCTGCGCACGGTTTTTTGTGAGTTTTGTTTGATTGTTTGGTACGTTACTGTCTTGGGTACTGTTATTGTGAGGTATGTATGATGTTAGTGCCTTTTGCACTGTTTTCTGTGTATTGTGGTTAAGTGTTTGTTACGTTAGGGTCTTGCACACTGTTTTCTACGAGTTATGTTGCATTGTTTGTTGCATCAGTGTCTTGTACTGTTTTCTTTGAGTTCTGTTTGATTGTTTCTTACGGGAGTGCGTTGTGCACTGTATTTTCGGCTTGTGTTGGATTGTTTGTTACGTTTGTGCGTTGCGCACTGTCTGTTTTGACATCTGTTTGATTGTGTGTTAGATAACTGTCCTATGCACTGTTTTCTGTGAGTGTTGTTAGATTGTTTATTACGGTAGTGCCTTGCGCACTGTTTTGTTTGAGTTCTTTTAGATTTTTTTACGTTTGTGTCTTGGTCAATTTTTGTGAGTTCGTTTTTATTGTTTGTTAAGTCAGTATCTTGCACAATGTTTTCTGTGACTTGTGTTGGATTGTTTGTTAAGTCAGTGTCTTGGACACTTTTTTCTGTGAGTTCTGTTAGATTGTCTGTTACATTAGTGCCTTGCGCACTGTCTTCTTAGAGTTCTGTTGGATTGTTTGTTACGTTAGTTCCTCGCGCACTGTTTTCTTTGAGTTCTGTTAGATTTTTTGTTGCGTGAGTGCCTTGTGCACTGTTTTCTTTGAGTTCTGTCAGATTGTTTGTTAGGGGCGTGTGCACTGTTTTTTTTTTAGTTGTATTGGATTGTTTGTTACGTTAGTGCGCACTGTCTTCTTGACTTCTGTTTGGTTGTTTGTTACATTAATGCTTTGCGCACTGTTTTTTTCCAAATCTGCTAGATTTTTTGTTACGTCAGTGCCTTGGGCACTGTTTTCTTTGACCTCTGTTTGATTACTTGTTACGGTAGTGCCTTGCGCAGTGTTTTCTTTAAGTTCTGTAGATTTTTTGTTACGTTAGGGCCTTGCTCACTGTTTTCTTTGAGTTCTGTTAGATTGTCTGTTACGTTAGGGCCTTGCGCACTGGTTTTTTTAGCTTTGTTGGATTGTATGTTACGTTAGTGTCTCACGCGTTGTTTCCTTTGAGTTCTGTTAGATTTTTTGTTGCGTTGGTGCCTTGCGCACAGTTTTCTTTAAGATCTGCTAGATTGTTTGTTACGTCAGTGCCTTGCGCACTGTTTTCTTTGGAATCTTTCAGAGGTTTTTGTGCGTTAGTGTCTTGCGCACTTATCTTCTGAGTTCTGTTTTATTGTTTGTTACGTTAGTGCCTTGCGCACTGTTTTCTTTGATTTCTGTTCGATTGTTTGTTACCCTAGAGTCTTGCACACTGTTTTCTGTGGGTTCTGTTAGATTGTTTGTTACGTTAGTGCCTTGCACACTGTTTTCTTTGAGTTCTGGTAGTTTTATTGTTACGTGAGTGCCTTACGCACTGCTTTGTTTGAATTCTGTTAGACTGTTAATTACGTTTGTTCCTTGCGTAAAGTTTCTTTTTGTTGTGTTGGGTTGTTTGTTACGTTATTGCTTTGCGCAGTGTCTTCTTTGACTTCAGTTTGATTGTTTGTTACAGTGCTGCCTTGTGCACTGTTTTCTGTGAGTGCTGTTAGATTGTTTGTTACGTTAGTGTCTTGCGCGCTTTTTTCTTTGCGTTCTGTTAGATTGTTTGTTAGGTTAGTGCCTTGCGCACTGTTTTCTTTGGGGTGGGTTAGATTGTTTGTTACGTGAGTACCTTGGGCATTGTTTTCTTTCAGTTCCGTTAGATCGTTTGTTACGTTAGTGTCTTGGGCATTGTTTTCTGTGAGTTCTGTTTGATTGTTTGTTACGTTAGTGTTCTGCGCACTGTGTTTTTGAATTGTGTTGGATTTTTTGTTACGTTAGTGCCTCGTGCAGTCTTCTTTGACTTCTGTTTGATCCTTTAGTATATCACTGCCTTGGGCACTGTTTTCTGTGATTTCTGTTAGATTGTTTGTTGCGGTTGTATCTTGCACGCTGTTTCGTTTGAGTTCTGTTAGATTGTTAGGTTAGTGCCTTGTGCACGGTTTTCTTTGAGGTCTGTTAGATTGTGTGTTACGTGAGTTCCTTGCACACTGTTTTCTTTTAGTTCTGTTAAATTGTTTAGTGCGCTGGTGTCTTGCGCACTGTTTTCTTTGAGTTCTGTTTGACTGTTTGTTACGTTGGTGCCTCGCGCACTGTTTTCTCTGTGTTCTGTTTCGTTTTTTGGTACGATAGTGTTTCGCGCACTATTTTCTCTGTGCTCTGTTTGATTGGTTGTGACGTTAATGTCTCGCGCACTGTTTTCTCTGTGTTCTTTTTGGCTGTTTGTTACGTTAGTGCCTCGCGCAGTGTTTTTTGTGTTTTGTTTTTTTTTTTGTTTGTGACGTTAGTGTCTCGCACACTGTTTTTTCTATGTTCTGTCTGACTGTTTGTTACGTTTGTGTCTCGCGCACTGTTTTCTCTGAGTTCTGTTTGATTGTTTGGTACGTTAGTGCCTCGCGCACAGTTTTTCGTGTGTTCTGTTTGACTGTTTGTTACGTTGGTGCATCGTGCAGTGATTCGTCTGTGTTCTGTTTGATTGTTTGTTACATTAGTGCCTTGGGCACTTTCTTCTCTGTGTTCTGTTTGATTGTTTGTTACGTTAGTATCTCGTGCGCTGTTTTCTCTGTGTTGTGTGTGATTGTTTCTTACGTTAGTGTCTCGCACACTGTTTTCTCTGTGTTCTGTTTAACTGTTTGTTACGTTGGTGCCTCGTTCACTGTTTTCTCTGTTTTCTGTGTGATTGTTTGTTACGTTAGTGCGTCGTGCACAGATTTTCATTGCTCAATTTGATTGTTTGTTGCGTTCGTGTCTCGCGCACTGTTTTGTTTGTTTTGTTTTATTGTCTGTTACGGTAGTGTCTCGCGTACTGTTTTTCCTGTGTTCTGTTTGATTGTTTTGATTGTTTGTCACGTTAATGTCCCGCGCACTGTCTTTCCTATGTTCTGTTTGGTTGTTTACTACGTTCGTGTCTCGCGCACTGTTTTTCTTGTGTTCTGTGTGATTGTTTGTTACGTTGGTACCTCGCGCAGTTTTCTCTGTGTTGTGTTTGATTGTTTGTGACGTTTATGTCTCGTGCATTGTTTTCTTTGTGTACTGTATGATTGGTTGTTACATTAGTGTTTCGCGCACTTTTTTGTGTGTGTTCCGTTTGATTGTTTGTTACGTTAGTGCCTCGAGCACGGTTTTCTCTGTGTTCTGTTTAACTGTTCGCTACGTTGGTGCCTCGCGCAGTTTTGTTTGTGTTCTGTTTGATTGTTTGCTACGTTAGTGCCTCGCGCATTGTTTCTCTTTTCTGTTTGATCATTTATTTTGTTGGTGCCTCGCGCACAGTTTTTCCTGTGTTCACCAACGTAACAAATAGTCAAGCAGAACACAGAGAAAAACGTGCGCGACACACTAACGTAACAAACAGTCAAACAGAACACAGGACAAACTGTGCGCAAGGCAGTAACGTACCAAACACTCAAACAGAACACGGAGAAAACAGTACACTAGACACTAATGTAACAAACAATCAAAAAGAACACACAAAAAAAACAGTGCGCGAGGAACTAACGCAACAAAAAGTCAACAGAACTCAAAGAAAAAAGTGCGCGTACACTAACGCGAAAAACAATCAAACAGAGCTAAAAGAAAACAATGCACGAGACACTAACTTAACAAACAATCGAACAGAATACAAAGAAAATAGTGCGCGAGACATAAACGTTACAAACAATCAAGCAAAACAGACTAAACTGCGCGAAACACTAACGTAAAAACAATCAAGCAGAACATAGGAAAAAACTGTGCGCACAAACGTAACAAACAGTCAAAGAGATCACAGGAAAAACAGTGCGCGAGACACTAGCAAAACAAAGAATCAAACAGAACGCAGGAAAATTAGTGCACGGGACACTAACGCGACAAACAATCAAACAGAACATAGGAAAACGGGTGCACGAGACATTAACGTAAAAACAGTCTAACCGAACACCAGCAAAACAGTGCGCGAGACACTAACGTAACTAACACTAACGCGACAAACAATCACACAGAACAGAGAGAAAACAGTGCGCGAGACATTAACGTCACAAACAATCAAACAGAAAACAGACAAAACTACGCGAAACACTAAAGTAAAAACAATCAAGCAGAACACAGGAAAAAAAACTGTGCACGAGACACTAACGCAACAAACAATCAAAGAGAACCCAAGCAAAACAGTGCGCGAGGCACCAATGAAACAAGCAGTCAAACAGAACACAGGAAAAACTGTGTGCGAGGCACTAACGTAACGCACAATCAAACAGAACACAGAGAAAACAGTGCACTAGGCACAAACGTAGCAAACAATTAAAGTGATCACAGGAAAAACAGTGCGCGAAACACTAACGTAACAAACTATCAAACAGAAAAGGAAAAAACTGTGCGAGGCACTAACGTAGCAAACGATCAAACACAACAGAGAGAAAACAGTTCGCGAGGCAGCAATGTAACAAACAGTCAAAAAGAACAGGAAAAACAGTGCGCGAGACACTAACATAAACAATAAAACAGAACACAAGCAAAACAGTGCGCGAGACACGAACGTAACAATCAATGAAACGGTAGTGCATCGTGTACAGATTTTCTTGTGATCTGTTTGACTGTTTAGTTAGTGTGCCGCGCACTGTTTTGCTTGTGTTCTGTTTGTTTGTTTGTTACGTTTGTGTCTCGCGTACCCGTTTTCCTGTGCTCTGTTTGATTGTTTGTCACGTTAGTGTCTCGCCTACTGTTCTTCCTGTGATCTCTTTGATTGTTTGCTACGTTCGTGTCTCTGTGCTCTGTTTGATTACTTGTTACTTCTGCGTCCCGCGCAGTTTTTCCTGTGGTCTGTTTCGACTCGCGCTATGATTTCTGTTTTTTTTTTTCGCGCTCATGTCTCCCACGCATTTTTTAATGTGTTTTGTTTAATTGTTAAGTTTCTAGTACGCAACTGTTTTAGTTTTTCATTATTCTGTTTGATTATTAATAGTATCCCGCCCATTCTCAGCATAGTTGTGTTCAGTCTGATTGTTACCTCAGTTGCGCTCTGTGTCGCCGTATGCTTTGTTCAGTAGATTCATGTGTTTTTATCATGTGTTTATATTTCGAAATCGCCTTATTTTACTCGTTTTTCTATCCAATAACTTTACCTTTTTTTTCAGATTTGGCCGTCGTGTGCCTTTTTGTGTCTTCATGATCATCGGTGGAGTTGCGTGTCTTCTTGTTCTTATTGTTCCTAAAGGTATGCTTCTAACTTATTGGCTGAATTTGATTTCCAGTTCGCAACGTCATAGCATTCTCGACCTCTTTTTACTTGCTACTTTTGAAGTAGCTTTGTTATTGGTTAAAGCCATTTCGCGTCACGTGACTATTCCATAGTAGTTAACAGAGTAGTTAATTGTGTAATGAAGTATCCATTTTAGTTAACACCTCAACATCAGTGCGTGTATTCTTCATACTGTTCTCTGCACATTTCCTATCACACTGACAAGGAGAATTTATTTAACAATCAAAGGCTTCTTAAGGCGATGATTTCTTTTATTCTCATGACCTTAATGTGTGATTCAGTAGTGATTCTGTAAGGAGAAATTAGCTGTAAATCACTGTTAGGGGTGAAAGGGTTAACTTTCTTTACTTCTATATAGAAGGAATATTGTACACTTTCGACCCTGCGAGAGTCTTGATACACATCTAATGGTTGGGACGAATGATACATCATATGGTGATTGTGTGGTGTGAGAGGGGTTATGTCAGAGAGGGGATTGGGGAGGAGTAAGATTTCGTCTCGGAGACGGTTACAGGGGGTGAAGTTAAAGATATTGAGGAATGAAAGTGATGTGAGTTTCAGTAGAAATTTATCATTTTGTAATAATTAAATTTTTACAGACGAAGAACGATTCATCAGAATTCTCGCTTTTATTGGACGCGGCTTTGTTACGATGTCATTTTCAATCTTATATCTGTATAGCAGTGAACTGTACCCTACTTCCATTAGGTGAGACAAAAAAAGACTGATTCTCTTATTCTGATGAGATGCTTAGTGATCGAGTGAAATCCAATTCAGTTTATTTGGTTCATGGAAGCTATGTTATGTTGCTCTCTTCATTGCAGTTGTTCCTGTGTGTGTTTGTGTGTAGTTAGGTTGGTGCATTAGCGCAAATGGATCTATTCTTACTCTCACCCTGATATTTTCTTGATTGTCACGTTAGCAGTTTGCATTCGCTCCTTTCTCCTTTCTCATTTTTGCACAAGTAATTAACGTTATGTATGTGTTTGTGTTTAAATGTTCGGTAGTTATGCACAACACATTGTTTCTTTTTTTTTCAGCAATGTGCATTCTCTTTCTTGATTAAGTTGGTTAAGATTTATGTTCTACCTTGTTCCCTGCCCTGTCCGCTGTTTGAAATATCAAAAATAGCATCCGGCATATCTTTCCTGTGTGAATTACTCTCAATAGGAACCTTGCTGTTGGGACTTGTTCAACTATTGCTCGCCTTGGTTTTATTTTGGCCTCCTATATTGTTATGCTGGTAAGTAATATGTGCTTATGGACTACGTTGGGAGCTGAATATCAATGGTAAAAATTACAGTGATACACTGACAAAGTCCAGAGAATGAAGGCTGGATCGAAAAAACAGACTCACCACGTTCTTACCATGAATCTGTAGATGATTGAATTTTAAGTCATTTGCATCAAAGTATATTTTAAACGTGTAATTTTTTTCCATCTCGCAGTCGCAGTTACCCGGACTCAGTGTTATTTTTCCGATGGTTGTCTTTGGAGTATTAGCTTTAACCGCTGGCCTAGTGATACTTTGGCTTCCAGAGACTCTCAACTCAAACATGTGTCAGACGTTGGACGAAACAAATCGACAAAATGAATATTATGGGTTTATATGGATGGAGAGACGTGTTAATATTCCATTTTCATTTTCAAGGTGAGACACCGGTTTGGTAATGGGGGGAGGGGTGGTCTAAGGATTTTTCCGGGGGGATCACATGGTTCTCAGCGAGGACAAAGGGGGGATCAATAGGTAACTACCAATAACGGGGGATCACTAGGATAACACAGAGCGTCAGTGGGGGATCAGGTAGATTTTATTGTGACACAGCCATAATCCTCTGACCTCATCGCCCCCCCTCCCGATGATAAATATTGACTGGTCCCTTAACCCTTTCACTCCCAAGATCTTATTAGCAATTCTCCTTACTGACTACCGTACAATGGTTATGATTTTAGTTCTGAGAATTTGTGACTGGATCAACTGTTAATCCTTAATTTAATTCTCTCTATTCTCATTACCTGTTTGCTGTAAATTGTATGGATATTGTAGGGAGAAATTCAGTCGTGGTCACTCATGGGAGTTAAAGCCTCATACTCAGTGTCGCGTGTGATTCAGTGAGAATCAAGTGAAAACATAGCAAGAAAAAGTGAATGAATACTAAGTAGCGTTTTTCTGTTTAGACTCAGGTCTTCAGGCGCTGCACATGTGCGTGTTGTTTCCAACGAGGGGGTTCAAGTTGGGGAGGACAGTGACGGTGATGATGGTGATACCGTGGACAATGCTCCATTGATTACTTGACAGAACATAGTCAATGTTTGATTTTAATCATATTTAATTTTAAAGAAGGAACATGATGACAAAGGTAAAACAATTGTACAGTGTTTTGTAATTCAAGGTAACCTTTTCCAGGCCTTCAGCGGTTGTCGGCATGCAAGTGCGGAGGCTGGAGAGAGACAGGCTCTCTTACTTTGTGCGCATGCCGTTGTTAACAATCCAGAGCTTGGAATGGGTTACTATGGTCATTGGTTATCGTGTTTAGTTAAGTGCGATCTATAGTGGTAATTTAATTGGGTGGAGTGGAATTTGGTCTGTAATCATAGAGTTATATAAAATTAGACGAGCACGCAGCGCAGGTTTGATTTGAAATCACAACAATGATTTCAGACCAAAATTGCACTACATTTTACACTTTATTGTATCCATTTTGAAATTGCAAAATTCATTCGCTCAAATATGAATTTTTTAGTGCGTAGAAATGATTTATTTATTCAGTACTGAAATGGTTAGTAAAAAGTTGCAAAAGTTTTCTTTCATTTTCCTCGAATATAACTGGTCTCTTTAAATAAGCCTTGAAATCTGATAGGTTGTTGTAAAAAGACGCGATGTAGAGTAAAATATGGTGCGATTCTGGAATAAAAGCACCAACGAGAGCCAGTCAGATTGCTGAGATCATCATCAGTGATTTCAAAATGGATGTAATAGGTGTATCAATCGCACTGCTTGAATTCAACAAATTACATAGATCATCAGACTTGAAATTATGTAATGGAGCTAAAAACATCCTTTTTTTAGCCTTTATTTTGTTGTTATAAGGTTTATATGAGGTTATTTATTATACACTTTCTATAGTTCGCACAACGCATCAAGCCACAGATATACAGTTAGATACAGTATGAAGTAGTTGGCACAATTACACAACTAATTGTTTTGATATTGTGTTTTGCTAAAATTCTTCAAATTTTTTCTTACCTGTAATTTTGAATCTCTCAATTTTATATCTCTTTTTATTTGTAATTATATTTTAAGTATATCTTGTTTTTCAAATTAAGCGTTTAAATTGTTTTAAAATTATTAATTTTGACTATACCGTGAAATTATACACCCCCATCGTTAGCTCAACTACTGTTAATGTAGAAGATATTTCACTTTTATCTTGGATGTTGTAGGGTATAAATTTTATTAGGGATCAATTTTATTTGTTTTCAACAGAAATGTCTTTTGTATAATTAAGACGACGAGACATTTCCAGAAGAGCAGAATACTTAATTCCCTATTGTGTAAAAGAATCAAAATAAAAACCCTTGTGTGGGCTTTAAAGAGCACTTCTGTGTATCGAAAAAAGATAATTTAGAACAAACTCAACTGCAAGTTATTCTAAAAGTCATCAACGAATGTCTATCGCTTAAATGTTCATGAGTTTATTTCACATCCGTTAAGAGGACTTCCCGAACCTTTCATAGTGCGTTATAAATAGCTTTTTAACCTTTCGATTGGTTGTAAGTTTCAAAGTCACAGCCCTTTTTTTGGAAAGAGAAAATCCTCTCTGAATATTAAAACAAAAAAAAGTTTGTTTATAAGCAAATATAAATTTTTAAAACCAGGGTTGACTCGAGGTCCCCAAATGCTTATTTGCCAATTTCTATTGTTTAAATATTCATGAGCTCGTATCTCTGGCAAAATGAAGATTTCGCAAAAAATTCATATTGTGTTCGAAAGAGCTTGATTGCGTGTCTTTTTTGGAACGAGAAAATCCCCGCTGAATATTAAAACAAAATAGTTTTGTTAATGAGCAAAAATAGACCTGTTAGACAAGGGCTTGCTCAAGGTCCACAAAAACTAATTAACCAATTTCCATTTTTTAAATATTCTTGGACTGATATCCATGGTAAAATGAGGATTTCCAGGACAATTTATAGTGTATCAGAAAAAGCTTGATTAGCTGTTTATTGCGTGCAAGTCCTAAATTCACAGCTCTTTCTTGGAACGAGAAAATACCCGCCGAATATTAAGACAAAAGAATTTTGTTAGTGAGTAAAAATAGACCTGTTGAAGAAGGGTTTGCTTAAGGTCCACAAAAACTAATTAACCAATTTCTATTGTTTAGATATTCATGGACTGATATCTCTGGCAAAATGAGGATTTTCCGGAGAATTTATAGTGTATCAGAAAAGGTTTGATTAGCTGTCGATTGCGAGCAAGTTTCAGAGTCGCAGCTTCTTTTTGGAACGAGAAAATCCATGCTAAATATTTAAACAAAAGAGTTATGTTAATAAGCAAATAAAGATTTTTAAAACAGGGTTACCTCAAGATCCCCAAACGTTCATCAGCCAATTTCTTTTGTTTAAATATTCATGGGCCGATATCTCTGGCAAAATGAGAATTTCCCGGACAGCTCATGGTGTATCAGAAAAAGCTCGATTAGCTGTCGATTGCGACCAAGTTTCAGAGTCACTGCTCTTGTTTTGGGAACGAGAAGATCCCTGCTGAATATTTAAACAAAAGAATTTTGTTAATAAGCAAATACAGGGTTAGCTCGAGGTCCCCAAATGCTCATCAACCAATTTCTAAATAGACCTGTTGAACTAGGGTTGGCTCAAGGTCGACAAAAGCTACTAAACCAATTTATATGAAAACTTGATTAGCTGTCGATTGTGTGCAAACAAAATAAAATAATTTTGTGATGATGAGCAAAATGGGACTCTTGAATCAGGGTTGGCACGATGTCCCTAAAAACTCATTAATCTGTACCCGTTATGATGTAAATGTTTAAAAAGGTAGGTAAAGAAATGAGCATACAGCTCAAAGTAAAGTGTCTTTGCGTCTCTTAAACTAAAGAACATACACTGTCATAACCAAAGACGAGGGCGAGAAATCAGGGACAAGATTTTCTTTGGGCAGATACAGTTAACCAGCGAATAAATCGCTATACAACGGATGAGTGTTAACAAAACGTACTATGCCATTCACCGGATGGAGATTTATCCAGCGGATAGCGTTTTCCACCCTTTGAGCCACCAGGGTCAGATGGATTAAATAATACAAAGGCAAATCCTATGAGGATAATCCATGCTGATTTATGAAACATCGCTCATGTCATTTTTTCCATTTTCTTGGTGACTTATAAGTGATAAGAAATCCATGAACCGCAGCAACTAGAGTACTGCAACTCGCAAAACTGAGCCCACGACGTGGTTCACTCGACTATAGTATTGCTAGGCAAATCCCGTAATAGTTTCCGACTTGTCCATAGGGGCCTGAACGCGTTTCGATTGAAGTACAGACAACTAGCGGCCTTTAGGTGTTTTCACTGTTCTCCATGGCTAAGTTCATTTTTTTAAAGAAGGTTTTTCTAGTCATAAATAAAGTTTAATCAGCTCATCACTGACAGCAGAAGGCGTTAGAACTCCAAGATCTGTGAACAGCAGGGTGATGTAAGATGGCGGAGTATAGTCAACTATTGGATGACTATCCTCACTGGAAGAACTTCCTGAGTACTAAAGCAACAAAACCAAGCACATCAATAAAAGGGTGACACACGGGGACAATCCAGAGAGTGTTACATCAAAAAATATCCTTTGAAACTTGTCCAACAACGGTGCCACAGAATTTCGAGAAAAACTGAGAAAACAACCCAACCCAACCCATTTCTACCACACACCGAATGGATCCCCCATGCTCGCTCTTTTTGCACGCAGGTGCTTTCTCTCTTTCTGGTCGAAACCATCTTTTTTATGACAGACTTTATTGGAACGCTTGTGTCTATTCACGCTTACCAAGCTTGTGAGTCTACTTGCCTTTACATATCGTATTTCCGAGAACAAGTGGCCAAGCTCTAATGAGCCCCCTCCCCTGAGTTAGTCCCCATCCCCTGGGTCAATGCCAAACAAGCGTCCCTCTCCAATAACCGCCCCCTCCACCTTCACTTTCAAAGTCTAACAGATCAAGAGAAATGCAACCATCTGCGTATCCCTAACGAGGATGTAAAGTGTTTAATGGGACTTCTATACGCTTGGTTACCGACTATTGCCTTAACAAACGAAATACATTAATATTGAATTTCCATCTACATAGGTAGTGTCGTTGATTTGTTTTCTATTTAAGATTCTATGGCTAAAATAAAGCTACAATTCGTCAAAGGAAAAGCTAATAACGTCCTCCCCCACCCCCTCAATTAAGCTCCCTCCTTTAGTTAAGGGCCATTCTTTTGAGCCTCAATCACAAATAAACGCCTTGGCGTTTATGCCAGGAAATACGGTAAGTACCAACGATCGTTCTTTAGCCTCCCCAGAAGTTTAAATAAGAAAAATTCAAGAGTAGAAACATTTTTTTCTCACACATCACTCAGAGAGGGTCCACAATAATAAATGTCAAAGTACTCTAAAAGAAAGTACTCACCTTAAAGTGATTCGGTACGTCTTCTTGATTAAGTGGATAAAGTCGAACGAACTTGAAACTTTCTGCCACCACATAGAATGGTTTGTTGACCGCTTTGGTCATAACTGCCATCTGATATGTGCCAACCTGTGAATACAAACTTGCTCATTTATACGTTACGAACATCAGCAAGTAAATAAAAATCGCGAGCGAATAACTACAAGAGCGGAACGGGCGACCGACGAAACGAATAAACGAACGAAGATCGATCGATCGATCGATCGATCGATTAATCAATAATGAACATTACGGTGTGTATACGTGAGTGCATGTAAGCTTATACTGACACACGACAGAACGTATGCGGTCGGATTTCGGTAATGTCGTACCAGTCAAATGCATGCTGAAGACTTCAAGACTTCGCCACACACGGATTTCACTGAATAATTCTTTTAAATCTAATGTTCACTGATCACTTAACTCATCTCAGTTTGTGAGAAAGAGGGAAACTCTAAACTGATGTCATCATGTAAACAACTGCACACCACCCCTCCCCTCCCCTCCCCTCACACAACATTGAGTCTGACTTGCTATCAGTTGAGTGTTGTTGGAAACTCTCATCATTCACTTACTGTAGCAACTCAATACTCACTTTATTAATAATTCCACCACTCTCTACCACACCTTCTGCACCCATAAGGACCAAGTCAACTTTTTCCATCATGTAACTTAAAATCAGACCAAATAAACATGTTGTACATTAGAATAACAAATAAGAATTCACTAAGGGAATGAAACATGCTGAAAAGACAATAAATGGAAAATACATCATAAATGGAGTGTTGACCTACAGTGAACTTGATCAGGAGGGTGGGGAGGTGTACAGCCTTATGTGAGCTACATTAACTTATAATTTATGGGGTCTTCTTTGTTGTGGGGGGGTGCATTTTCCTGCATCCTCCTCAGCTGTATGGTGAAGCTATTAAAATATGCTAAAACCACTGTTACCAGTCTAAAGCAGCATTTAACATATGTGATATAAATATCGATTTTGAGGTTTATATCTGGATACCAACAGAGCAACTGTTCCAAAAAAAATAAACCAGCACTCAAGGAAAAAAACACAATAGTATAAACTAGCAGATTTCTAGGTAAGTTTGTGTTCTACATTAATTGAAGCAAATCAGCTGCTTTCAAACTCCCAATGAACAAAGAAAAGATTGTTAAAAACTTAACGTCACCCAGAACATACAAGCAGACCCTCTGTGCAGACATGAGATGGCAATGTTCTGGAAAAGGTTTATAGTCAAAACACCTTGGCTGCAATGATCACATTAGCAACACTCACCCAACTGCTGCATCTAGGATCACTGTGGAGGGAATTCCAAACTGTTTTAACTGATCATGCATCTCATATCTAAGAGACAATAATTTACTTAAAGTAAATAGAAGATACATGAACAAAACCAAAAACAGGGAAACCAATTTTTAGCATAAGAATGCTAAAAGGATATCCACATCAGTTATGTATTGAACACATCTCTTTTATCAGTTCCTTTATCCTTCACCAGTCCAGGCATTAAGAAGTGAGTGCTATAAAACCTCCATGATCCCTGCTAAAATCAAAACACATACAAGCCCACCTAAGGGTAAAGGGTAATGTCTGTACTTGAGACAAGTAGCAATCAACCCAGTTTCCATAGCTGAAGCAATTAGGAGTATCACTACTCCCCCTGGATGGGATACTGGTCCATTGCAAGGTTACCCCCCAGCATTTCATCAGGCTTCCCTGACAATTCACCAATACCCATTTATTCCCCTGGGTTAAGAGAGACACTGTGATAGAAAAAAAGGAACACAACACAACACATTGACCTGGCCGCAACCCAGACCTCTCAACCCCAAGTCCAGTGTTCTTACCAATAGGCCACTACATCATCCACAGGTCCCCCCTGGGGAGCTATCTAATTTTATTTGGCTTCCAGACAAGGGCCTTCAACGATACTAAATGACCGCCAAAATACAAGTCAATATTTTCATTCTGAATTGTTTGTTCAAAATGGAAACTACAGTTAACTGTAATACATGTTTTAAAGTGCGATGTTCACCACAGAGACTCTGATCTCAACAAGGCTAATGCCTGTTACTACTATACTAAGTTCTTCCATTTTTGGCCACTTAAGCTCTATAGCAATTTTCAGGTATTTTATATAATAAAATTAATTGCAAACTACACTGTACCCAGATTTATCAGGAGCTGACTCTGTTACATAAACATTAAAGCGCTTCTTCTGTTCAGTAGCCACTTTCAAAATTTCCAACACAACTCTGGATCGGGAGTGAGTAAGAATTGTCTGAAAAAAGTTAAAGATCACACAGTTGCACACTTTGAATGAAATCACTGAAAAGAAAAACCAACTTTAGCGTTTGGAGCCTCAGTGAAGCGTGGAGACATTGAATCAGTAACTTACTAACCTGGCTGAAAGTTATGCATCTCAGAAAAAATATGGTAGATAGCAAAAATAATCCAAACATTGTTTTGTTATTGTCAACTGAAATTAATACAACATGATGCTTACTGCTCCATCTTTAATAAATGCATCACAAAGTTTGGCAATTCTATTCCTGGCTGAGGCAGCTCTTTTCAGGTACAGCTGACCTGGTTAGAAGAAAAAAAAAATCAAACTTATCCACACTGTGGTAAATGATGCAAATGCATTGTTAAGTTAAAAAAAAAAAACATTGAAGACCAGGGAAGGAATATCCCTTCTTATTTATGAGACATCACCTCTTTCAACCAGAACTCTTTTACATTCTTGAAAATCCTTATGAGGAAAAAAAAAGAGAACAAAATCACCTAAGTATAAGGACACTCTAAAAAGAGGAATTTTTTTCCCATAAAACACAAGAAAGCAGGAGTTTTCAAAGTACAATGTTCTCACCATTTTAAATTTATAACTATATGAAAAAAGATGGTTTGAAAAAATATTGCATCCATAAATAGACCAGTTCATCACTTTTCAAGGTTCCAGTTTTTTACTGTCGCCATAACCCTTCCTTCCTACCCTGCAAACTGGCATTTTTTGTCAGATTTTCCTAACTACTTGTTTTTCCAAGCCCCCGCTAAATTCTCCAGTACAAATTCGGATGCACTAACATTCATTCAATCATCCTGTCAGATCACCCCTCCTAGTAGACAGTGCCACTGATAGAGAAAAATCACCGACTGATTTAGGAGAAATCTCCGATGGCAGAACAAGCTGCCATTAAAATTAATGAAAATGTCTTGTATCAGGTAGATTTCTTTGAGAAACTGGGAAACAATAGCTGCAAACAAATAAAAGCAAAAGTGATGCCTGTATTTCCTGGAAGGTGTCATTTAAATTGTATGATTATCATAGTAAACAGTTGTCACTGTGATCATCAGACAGTAGCTCTTCAGTTTGCATGGGTTCCCATAGGTTCATGCAGATACCAGTGGCAACCATAACATATCATACATTCAACAAGGTGACACACACAGAATTTCAGTTTGAAAACAGGTGATAACTGTTTTAGTTTTTTCTTGCACTAGATATTTCATTCTTATTTATGACAACAAATTTAACAAACTATTAAGGTTACTGTTAATTTTTTTATATTAACTTGTTCCACCAGTAAAGGTGGGCTTAGGGAAATAATCACTAGCAAAACCTTAATCAGGTGAAGGAAATTAAACTTACTGGGTTGTCCAGGGAGGCAAGTGTTATAAATCTGAGGAAGAGTTCACATCCTGAGGATATGGAAGCTACTGAGCCTTCTGTTTTGGTCAAAACATCAATGACTTGTTGAAGATTATCTCTGAGTTCAGAGAGTGTTTCAGCTGGAATGAAATAAAATAAAGTGATCTTGAGAAAAAACAAACATGTTCATGTCTAGCAAGGCCTTATGGAAATGGAATTCTTTGTTAAATTTTGGAAGTTATGCAGAGTGCTCAGTACAGAGTCAGAATCCCACTCCTTGGGTGGGGTGAGTAAACAAATGCTTAGGGTACAGGACATACTTACAGGCTGCTTTAAACTGTTTTCTTCAATATAAAGAAGAGGAAATAAGATTTTAATAATATTATCAACCTTTTGAAGAAGTACTTCACCAGGATACTGAAGACTGGCAAGTTGAAAAAAGTTATGTTACCCAACAGCACATACTTAGATGATACAAAAAATTGAATTTACAGTGGTGAAGTAATAACTTGTGATTCAGTAGTCTTAGAAATGTGGCCCTAAGAAAATATAATCCACAAAGTCTACAATAGCATAAATTTGTTATTTATCCCAGGAAGTTAGTGGCCAGACTGTTGGCTGTGCACAAAGTAGTCACGGCATTGATCTCAGAGCTACCAAGAACCAATCCAGTGAGTAACATGATAGAGAACTGGAAGCCAGGATGTATTAAAGTTCACATGGCAACCAGGGCACAATCAGACATGGTTTGATGCTACTCTGGTTTACAGATTTAATGAATGTAACTGAAAAAGTTACAATTCATAGACCCAACGTTTCAATAATCCTGTCTAGTACCTTCATCGGGAGTGATCTAAACACTGCAACGAAGTCCTTTTATACAGTCACTAATTAGTTGCCTTTTTTCTGACGAGGTTTTGTTTGGAAGCTTGGCATATTAACTCTGCCCATGCTCCTTTAAATTGTGATGATGGTGGCTTACTTCCTGATGCCTATTTACACCTTGTCAGAAAAAAGGCAGCTGATTAGTGATTGTATAGAAGGACCTCTTATTGCAGCGTTTAGATCACCCCTGATGAAGGCATTAGACAGGAGTGTCGAAATGTTGGGTCTATGAATTGTAACTTTTTCGGTTACATTCATTAAATCTGTAAACAAGAGTAGCATCAAACCATGTCGGGAAGCCAGGAGTTCCCTCACGCACCCTCACATAACCACCCTGTCATATTGTCTCCACAGGAATTACTTTTGTATCCCTTTGACTCCTAAGTTTTAAGAGAAAATTCTCCCAGCTGATTGCCATATCTCCTGAATATCATCCTCAGACCAATAACCTTATCTGATCGTACATATACATCTTATATGTGCAAACGAACATATTAGAATTACAAAGAGAAATTGCACGTTGATAACTTCTGAGACAAAGAGGGATGAATAACATTTCGGGGAAGCCCTTCCCCGCATATTCCCACTCTCATTCCCTTCCTCAATTGAAGAGTCACAATTATTAAACAGCATGGTAAAATTGAAAAGTCTTACCCGAGTTTTGATTCATAACTTCTAACAGAGTTTGTATAGCAGCTACAGCCGTCGACATGCCTGGGTCGTCCACCATACATTTTTTGAAGAACGCTACAGCCTCTGTGATTTAAAACCAAATTGATATTATGAATTACAATCAAGTTAGAACTGTGAAAAATTTTATTCAGTAAGCTTGACTGTACCTTCGTTGTCCATCTTTCTCTTCCATACATGCTTCATGTATGCGATACATAGTGCATTGCGAGTGTCTTTTCAAAAGTAGCGCCGCTGGTCAGTAGAAAGCTCACTAATTAACAAATACATAGCAAAATGTTTTCATAAATACTTTATTTTAAAAACTATAACAGCGATAATAATAACAATAATATTATGAATTATAGTAATAATATTAATATTATTAATAATGGAAGAAATTTTTATGAGATTCGGCCCCTTTATTAAAGCTTTGGTTTGCTACTAGTGATCTTTCAGCTTTAGCAAAATCTCGTACAAAGACCTTCCACGCCCAAGCATTTCAGTTACAGGTAACGATTGGATCTGGGTACGAGATTAGCTGTAGCCTAGCCATTATCCATAGACCCCTTTCTCTTGCCGAGATTTAATTGTGTATCATGGCTAAAACCGCGGAAAAAATCAATAAATGTAAAGCGTTCTACGATATACATAGTGTGCATGGGAAAGAGTCCACGTCCTCTTCCATGCTGCATGTATTTGTCTATCTCTCAATAAAAATCTCGAAAATTGATAAAATTGCAGCTAGATTTGGGTGTGGTTGAGATTTTCAGGGGCCCTGAGGCTTTACACATGGTCAAGTTCAGAGATCATAAAATTAATGTCGTTCCAGAGGCCCTTTTCTAATTACCCTAAGAAGATGGAATCAAACATTCTCATGGCAGTTGCTTGCAGATGAGTGACTGTCTAGGGAGCTCGAAAATGCTCTTCACATGTTGATGATGAGTTCTAACTAAGAGGAAAACGTCTCCAATTTAAAAAACATATCTAAATCTATAAGACCTTACTAAATTTACTTGATAGCACCATATGTGTGTTTCTATGTAGCTAACGGCATGCATTTTGCTGTGGTCGGTGAAAAAGAAATTGAAAATTTTCGTGCCTAATGTAGATCAGATTTATTTCTGGAGTTGAGGCGCATTTGATCGTTTTTAATCCCACCAAACGCATTGAATTATTATATACCATAGTGGTCGAGAAAAACTCCTTGCAAATGATGCAGTTTTCTAATATCTGCTTTGTGTTTCGTACCAAGATTTAATAAGCCACAAGTTACATAAAATTATCACTTTGCCGATAACAACATCATTGTTCTCCTTTATCAAAGACTAAAAGCCGATACATTAAAAAGCTAGAATAGAGGATATGAACGAGATACACTACAGCTCGATAATCAGCTGAATTTCCTGTCAAATCCCGATTATCAGTGGATATATTAGCTGAATCTCAGCAGTAAATCTAACTCCCATTCATCTACTGCCTCAGGCACTCACTAACGATGTGATGATCTAAACAACCGTGTCGTATTTCTCCTTATAAGGCGGTGTTTCTGTCGTAATTGGGCTGTCATTTTCGTCTCCTTCTTTCTCGTCCATCAAAACAATGTTTCCATCTTCCATCCTTAAGCTATGATGCTTACAGCAGTATATCTTGTAGTCCTCTTTCCAGGCCTCCACTTGTTCCACCGTCTGAGCCATGGGACAGTAACGTGTCTCTGGCAGCCAAAGAGCCATCACGCCCGCGATAACTCCAAAAACACCAAATATGACCAACGGAAGAGTCTTGCTCATGTTCGGAAGATCCGCCTGATTAAAGACAAACAAATTAATCAATTCGGAGTATAATCGATATTCCTTCGTTCTCTCGGCAGTTTGTGCGTCATTTATGGTGCGTTGGTTCGACCTTTATTTCCCATTCGTTCGTCAGTTCTTTCGCACTTTTTATTCGTTCGATTATTTTTTCGCCGTACAGCGAGAGTCTGTCACTAAGAAATGAATAAAGCATCAAAGAAAAGTTATTGTTATGAAGTTCTTAACTTATCGGCTACATTACGCTGTTATACCCAAGGATTAGTTCCAACACAAATATATATACACACAAAACGCTGCGAATTCGTCTGTTGGTAGGTAATTGGTAACTACCATTGACAATGGAATACAAATACGAACCAGTAACACGATGTAAGGTGTTAAAATGCTGCCAACGCGAGCCATCATTGAACACACTCCAATGCCAGTGTTCCTGCAATGGAGAAAAATGATTATTATTAAAAATCTTCCTTTTACCTCTCCCTAACATTTGTTTGGTTTTTTGCACAAAGATAAGTTTGTAAAATCGAATTTCTGTTTGCACCATCATCGCCACTCATACCAACCTGATAATTGTGGGATAGAGTTCCACAGTGTAAATATAAATTCCAAGGAAAGTCGCCAAGATGCAAGCTTTACCAATAACAGCTAAGATTGTAATAACAACTTTATACTCTGGGGAGAAAAAATATCGATTTAAGATACGATTCCAGACAACCATATAAAAAACATTTTCCAGTCATTTTTGATCCGTTCATTAAGAGCCAAAAATAAAGCTATTCCCCCCTCATGAGATGGTAGCTCACTGCAACTTCTCTCTCCCAGCCCCCTTTCGAGATATTATTTGAGTTCCGCCAGGCAAATCGCCAGTGCTGTTTTATACTTAAGGGCAGAGAGGGAGACTATCAGTGTTAAATCTGAATCCCTAAATCCCGAGTCCAGCGTGCAGCCTAAACCCTTCAGGCCACTGGGTAGGTCATGTAAGCTTTCATAAAACATCCCATCGTTCACTCTGCATAAATGCAACATATAGTTTTGTAACAATATGAGTAGTTTCTGTTTGAAATCAGCACCACTTGAAAACTTAACTTACCATCACCAGATGGAACGGCCAGCACCAACATTTCTGCAGCGCCTCCAATGATCATGAACGAGGCGTAAGGAATACGCCGGCCAAATCTTAAAAGGATGAAGAATGTCACAGATATTCAATTATTGTAAATGGCTTGCCAATTGTTGATCAACATAAAGCATCTGACTAAGATCTACTAACTTGGCTTCCAATAGTGAGGAAATCAGCCAGAAGTTTTACTAGTACCGTGTTTCAAAAGTGATGGTAACGAAAACTCAGAAACTGCTCTTACTGGTTTGTTAGCAAGAGGATTACCGTGCATAGAAAAACCACAGTGCTAATGCTCCAGGAATTTCCACGATGCAGAGGAAAAAAAAGTTCAGGTACATGTTTCCCGCCAGATTCCCGACATTCAAACTGATCCCAAAGTAAACTAAAGCGTTCACAAACCTACAAGAAAAAGATTGTCAATGAAGTTGTGAGGACACTTTCGTTATTGTGCCTAAACCGTTATATGAAATATGACTTGTGTATCATAGAGAGTCTCATGAGAGCGATCCAAGAATTCCCCATCCCTTTTCTTCAGGAGTGTTGTGCTTTTCTGTGATTCTTATTCAGGGAGGGAAGTACTAGTGTCTAAAGGCTTTAAACTGTATTCAGTTTCAACTGCTACGTCGTAAAAGTCTCAAGCGATTTTTTTTTCAAGATCTATTAATCACGTGAACTGTCATAGTGAGGGGCCGGTAAATATTCATCGACTGGAAGGGGAGGGTTGTAACAGAATAAAATATAGCAGATCACCCGGTTCCCCTAAGGCTCTGCAGTATTCCATGACCCTCCCCCCCTCCCTCATTGGCAGTTAATTTTCTATAATCCCCCTTTATACTCTTTTAGTGACGACTGACACTCCCCCCCCCTTCGTTCCCCTTGATAACCATACGATCCCCCAAAATATTCCGTGACCCTCCCTCAGCTCCAAGCGATAAAGAATGAGTAGCCTCTCCTCCCCCCCCCCCCCCCCAAGGTGAAAGGGAGGCAAGGGAATGCGATTAGAGTCAGGTTTGCGTAGACGTTCCCTCGCCTCCGTTTCACCTTGGGGGGGGAGAGGGGAGGGTACGGCTACACGTAGGCTAAAGAATAACTGACCCTTAAGCTGTCTCAGCTCGTGAAATGCAAGGCAATATATCTCATTGCAATTATCAACATCGTGCAAACGAAACTCACCAATTAAATCCACAGATTATGGTTCTCTTCCTCAGCTTTGGTGTTCTAACCATGTCCAGGATTCCGTAGGTCTTCTTGCTCTCACTCCTGTTTCTTTCTTCTTCCTTCTTAAATTCTTGTATGGCATGTTTGAGTTGGGTGGATTCAACAGTGACACGATTCCTCTTGGCATACTTCATGAGCAGCTCGTGAGCCTCGTCAAGGCGATCTTTGGCAATTAACCACCGGGGAGACTCTGGGATCATCCTCCGAACAAAATTGACGAAACAGATTTAATAACTAGATTATCAGCTCGAGATTTCTATCGCGTGATTGTAGATGAGTGTGTGGCCCGAATCAATTACTGTATCACGCATAGAAATCGAAATTAAGTCCAAAAAAGTTTTTTTTTTGTTTTGCAGCCGCACCTTTTTGGGCTTCTCTGTCCATTTTCTATCTATCACAGAACAGATGGCGATTAGCAAAGCTAATCAGATTGGATTATAGCATTAACGGTCATGGAACGTTTGTAGATTTCATCTGACTGAAGTGGAGGTAACTTGAACGTTCAAACTAATGACCCTTAACATCAACATGTAACTGATTGCGAAGACTAGACCAAAGGGCGAATGTAGGAATGACGCTTTTGCAATCGGGATGACTAATTCCACTACTGTTATAATTCGAATTGGTAAAAAACGAAAGTCAGTCCAAAATCTTCAACAAACACTAAGTCAGGTACATCGCGAAGAACATTAAAATTTTTCTTACCAGTAACAGAGCAGTAATGGTGCTGCAGGCAGAGAGACAATCAGCATTAGATGTCTCCAGTCACGAATTAAGTAACCAAGCAGAGAAAGCGTAGAAAAACCAATGCTAACGAAAATATTATTCACCATTCCTGCTGCGGTGCGATTGTTTATGTGGATGATCTCCATACAGTAGACAAACCGAACGAGAAGACAGCCTGCTGTGGCCGCTCCAGCTCCAAACCGAAACAAGGCGAACAAGGAAAGACAGTCGGAGACAGCAGATACTGTTCCACATGCAGCCTGAAGGACAACTTCCTGGTTAGACTTAATTGGAACGAGCTAAGACTAAATTTCATTTGACTACTCGCTAAGTAAATGAGTCCAGGCAAGAAGTGGTGACCCAAAGGTTACCGTGCTGGGTTGTAGGCCGAGAGGCCCGGGTTCGAGTGTTGCGTTGTGCTCTTGGGTAAGACATTTCATAGTCACAGTTCCTCTCTCCATCCGGAAGCATGAAGGGGTACCAGTAAACCGAGGGTCTTTTGGGGTTAACCGTTAGCTGTAAAACTGCCAAAACATTTATCCCTTAGGCGTAAAATTTGCCAAATTTGAACGGTTAGTCGTAAACTAAAAATTAACCGTAAACCTCTGTTCTCGTGACCACAGTGGAAAGATATTTACCGTGAGCGTAAATTGGCCAAAGCATTTTAACCGTTAACCGAAAAAGCCATCACCACATTGACACCCTCCAAACTGTCAGGCAAGCCCGACAGACTGCTGGGGTGGGGTGGGGTAATCTGTGACAGAGGAGCATCCCATCCATGGGGTGGGTAGCAATACTCTTCTTAATCACACCATGCTGCGGAAACCGGGATAAGCTCCGCATTAATGGCACGTGGCTTGAAGAAGACTTAACCGTTAAGTTATATGCGTTCCACTTCGGTAAAATCTCACTTTACTCACCATGAGAAAAATACTGAGGAAGACGCTGATTTTACGGCCAAAGTGGTCGGACAGGCTACTAAAGGCAACAGAACCCACCAACAGACCTGCCATGTAAACTGACTGTGTCATGGCCTTGAGAGGACGTCTGTCACATATCAGGTTCCACTGTAACAAGATGAATCAGGAAAAAAAGAGAGAAAAAAATACAGAACCCATTAACCACTCGAATGAGAAACGCTTCAGTCTAAGAGGAGTTTATTTGAGCATCCCTGTAATAATCCAAAATGACGCTAGTAAAAAAAATTAAAACCCATGAAGCAACCACAGACAGACCATAGTATGTGTTTGTGGTTAATAATTGTTTACATGTGACTAACATAATCTCTGACAGTTATTTATGAAGCTCTGAAAATTGCATATCTAAATTTATATTACATCTCGGTCTGAATATCTCAATAAGGTTAAATGAAATGTTACTCGACGCGTTTGTGATAGTTTTTAGCCCTCATAGGCCGTTTACGAAATTACTTTTGGCCAGAGGCATCATTTCAGCATCGATTTTCTCGGAAAATGTCGAAGGGATGAATCTCAAATTTGCCGAAGAGATGGAGTAAGATCTCATCGATAAACAAACGTTGCCAGTTTGGAGAGATTTTTAGTAGTTTGGCGTTAATTCCAGTTTGAAAAGTCACGGCTGGCGGGCACCAAATTGCGGCATTGTCTCCCTTTCCTCTCTAACGGCCTCAGGCCAAAAGTAATTTCGTAAAAAGACGCTTCAAACGGCTAATGAGGGCGAAAAAATGCGACAGATGAGTTGATTAACATTTTGTTTAACTTTATTGAGATATTCAGACCGAGATGTAATTTAGATATGCAATTTTCAGAGCTTTATTCATAACCCTCAGCGATTTTGTTCGTCTCATGTCAACAATTGTTAACCACGAACACATAGAGTCGTCTGCCTGCGAAGCAACAAGTTAGGACTCGACAATATTTAAATGCAGATACCATCTTAATTACAGAAGGACGGAAAGATCAACGTCTAGAAATTGTAGATTTTTCTCCTAATCGTTTCCGCAGGATAGCACCGCCCGTTATCACGGAATAAAGGTTTCTTTTTCGGTCTTTGTTTTGCTACTAATTTAAAAATTCATGCAAATTACGTAATGGGCTGTTCAATTGGTATTGATGAATAACAAATCCTTGTAATGCAAACTTTAAAGAGGACGTGTCGATAAACAGAGACCTCAATGGGTCCATGGGAGTCCGAAAAGTGATAATGACTGAAGAAAGTGATGAAATTGTCTAGCAGCAAGCCTCTAGGAAAATTTGAAAAAGTAAAATTTACTTTTCTAGGTCATTGCTTATTATTCACACAAGATTTTCTATTTATGGAGGAACAATTCCTTTTTCTAAATAATTATTACCTCTGTCACAGCACTCGTCAGCCCTGCCTGAAACTCATATTTTTCGCAGTTGTTGCAGCATTCCGAACATGTATTGTTGCTCGGCGACGAATACGAAACACAGGAGTATTTCGGAGTTGCTGCGTAGAAGACTTGTACAAGTTGCTGGAGGCCGATTGGCACAGACATGATGCACATGAAAGCATATAGCGCTAAGCTGTAACGGCCAAATCCGCCAACCATGTCTAAAATATCGTCAAACTCGCATGATTTCTTTGATTTTGATCTTTCCATCTTTGAATTCACATTCGGACCAGACATAATGTCATCGAAAGCTTTTGGACGACAAGAAGAAACTCTCGAATCTTTCACAACTTGGAAAGCAGTTTAGACAAGATCCAGTTTGTTTTCGTGTAAACAACATCAAACCGCTTATAAATATGCATTGTACGTGAGATATGCAGATGAAAGATGACCTCACCTTTGACAGAATATTCAGTTACACAAAAAAAAAACTAAAGTTAAATCTTAAGTTTTTGTGACTCAGCCAAAGGAAATAACGTATGAGTGACAGCTTATAACCACTCCTTTGCATTGCGTGGTATACGAAAAGATATTTCCCAAACGTTCCTAGCCCGAAAGATTGTCTAAGATAAAAGAGAAGCGAAACTTTGCTATTAAATTTCAATAAATTCTTCATATTCTGAATATATCTGGGAATTCATGCGCCCTTTCTACCTGGGGTGAGTATTTCCTGCATTTAGTGTTCAGTCAAAGACCCTCGATAAACGTCGGGAAAAAAATCAAAGAAAGAAATAAATGAATAAATGAACGAAAGAATCAACACGAATCACGCCAAAGAACCGAATGAAGACGCGCACGGACTGACGAAAGAACGAAGGGGTATATTATTATTTATTTTCCAGATGGATTCATTTAGACGGATTTTCCAAGCATGAACAAGTTCTTGCCCCTGGTCATGTTTGGTGATTGTTTTTGTTTACTTATCGCGTGATGGCTCTTTGGCTGGCAGAGACACGTTGTCGAAAACGTGAAAGAGTTGTATCACGCTTCCTTATTAACTCACGATTTATTCACTTGATTTGACGATTTTATTACAACGTTTCGGTTAACTCCCACTCACAACTCTCGGCTTATTCGAAAGGAAAAACACACTCAACGTCCCGTTGTAAACACGTGGAACAGTGCCATATATGAGGCGATAAAACACGTGCCGCATACATGTCGTTTGGTTATGTATAGATAAACGAAACCACTTTTTAATGTCTATTAAACAGGAATAATTAACGTATTGTCACAGTCCTATGACTCAGACAATGGAACCAGCGAAGGACTGGAAAGGGGGCTGCAAAATATACTTGGAGGGGGGGGGGAGGGGGCGGCGAGCCGTTTGCAAGAGGAAAGAACAATGTAATGCTATGATTCAGTATAATTTTATAGCGTGCTATGTTTCGTTATAGATTTTCAAAAACCTCGTAATCATCCTTAGAACGTACAACACAGCACAGCACAACGCAAATCTGTACGATTTCGTCCTAGCCACCATGATATATTAAAATTCAGGGCGTGTGGTAAGGTTAAGACGAACAAATGCACCTCAACTCCAGACATAAATCTGATTTATTCTTACTTCAGCATATTTCAATTTCCTTTCATTAACCGTTACAAGTGCATATTTCTAGCTAACTATTACAGATTCAAGACACGTGGTGCAATAAATGCAGTTAGGCCTAGGAGCCCATTGGTGTATTGTAATGGGCTCTGTTAGGCCTTATTCCAAAATATAAGGATATATTTCTTAGAGGGGATACCTTTTCTCCTTGCTAAAATATTGTTGGGATATATGCGATTAAATTTCAAAGGACTAAGAAAATTCTGATATGTGGTTATAACTGTATTGAAATTGCTAACTACTTGCTTTTACTTCTAATTTACGGCACCATTCGTGATGCTTCATGACAATTGTTTTGGTATTAACGACAACCGTCGAATACTTCATTCCAACAACACCTCCATTTTACGCTTTAGATGTTTTCCTGGTCATTTTCGTTGTCCATTGGAACCTTCAAGGGTGCTGAGCTAGCCTCGTTATCAGGCCCTTCAGAGCTGAAAGATAAGAAAAAGGTTTGCTTGTAAAATGTTAAATAGTCCGCATGATGAACGTAAATTGTCATCCCGAAATTTGAATTTCGATCATCGTAGGCTTTGTTTAAATTCCCTTAAAAAATTAACATTTAAACAAGCTTGATTACGATGTGTTGCTCTCTTGCATCGAAATTTTTTTGGGGAGAGGGGAGGGGGATGGGAATGCAAACCTCGACGATTTTCCTTTTCCACAAACCGCATAAGGCAACTCGTTCCTTCATTCATCTGCTGACCACGGGGTGCGTATGGGAGAATATTGAACAGGCTCTCTCTGGAGATACTCTTGAGAACTGAAAAACTTCATACTTCTGAGAAACCTTAACCACGCCTCACTTTGAATCTGACAGTTTTTAAGAACTGTAAAGGAGATGGATAAATACCTGCAGCAAGGACAAGGAAGAAGACATGGACGAGGTTTCCCCATGCACACCATACCGTAGAACTCTTTATCTTTTTCGATTTCTTCCACGGTTTGAGCCATGTTGCACATCAAAGTCTCGGGAAGAAGCAGTGACAGGAGGCCGGCGGCTACAGTCAGCGAGCCAAAAATGACCATGGGAAGGGTAGCGCTCAATCCTGGCAACTGTGCCTGGGATTTTAAAGATGAATTTGTTCGTTATTATTTTAGTAAATGTGCTATGAAACATCGCTAGAGAGTAAAGATATCCTTTTTCAACCATTTAATGCCATTCTACTGAAAGTTATCCAAAATCCTGAGAAGGAATGAAAAGATTAGTTTCCAAAGAAACTGTCTTACTTGGAATTACCCAACTTTACTACCTATCATGTAAATGAAGCTAACCTTTAATTAAGAATTCTGTATGAGATTGGAATTGAGTCATGGAAACCTACCAGCATTACAATGTAAGGTGCAATAATGGATCCCACACGAGCACTAGTGGAACATACACCAATTCCTTGGTTCCTGTTGATGGGACACAAAAATGGCTCATAATCAGGACACACTTAGAATTAGAAGCAGGCTAACCCGCAACTCTCAGCGGTAAGGGACTAAAAGAATACTTTACTTCCCAGCTAAAACTGTCCTCATGGCTCTTACCTCAGTATGGTGGGATAGAGTTCAGTCGAAAACAGGTAAATGTTGGAGAATGATCCACTTGCCATGAAACGACCGATGAACGCCAAAGCTGTTACAGCACCTTTCTGTTCTAAAAAAATATTGAACGCTTTTCCTTTAAAAAAAGGTTAATAATTGTCGGGAGTACCAAAATATTACTCTTGTTATGAAGGTCTGTGAAGTGGCTAAAATGACAAAGAATCGTTCAGTGAAAAATTGTGCTTGGATGGAGCATTCGAACGCAATTTTCGCCCGGGGGGGATGCGGAGTATGAATTTGAACGACTCAATTTTCAAAATTTCAAATGCCGGGGGGTTGCCTGGGGGGAGATGTTGAAGCTTCGAATTGATCGACGCATAAATCGGCCTTTAAGTCTTAAGTAGCGAGGTTTAAACTGTGTTTAGTTACCTTCAGGAACAGCCAGGACAAAAAGGCAGAATAAACCTCCAGTCACCATTATCGCCGAGTGAGGAACGCGGCGTCCAAATCTATTAATAGCAAGGAAGCAAAATAATACGATCAATTCAAAGTGGCCTGATATATATTTCAATCTGTTTTTTAGGTTTATTCCAAGAAGATTCTTTATGAAGAAGTTTGTCCCTGTTTTCCGAGTTGTTAGTTTAAGTGCTCTACCCATACCAAGTGAAAGTTGACAAGAGATCATATTCAAGATATGTACTAAGCGGCGAAGGCACCTTAGAGACTACAATTCGACGAATTGATCAACTTAAAACAATCTAAATCGACTTAGAGAATAAAACGATATGGTTAACTTTATCATCAGATCTGATAACACGATCATTTCGGACAGAATGCAGTTGATTCGCACAGCCAACGTAAAAATCGCGATCACAATTGACCAATTAGTTTCAATTTCTTGAAAAATCTTGCTACACTTGTTGGTAACAATAACAAAAATTCATTAACACAGAGTTCGGGTCAAAGTATTAGAGGCTTACTTCTGCACGATCACCCAGTTGATAAGGTGTGTTGGCACGTCTGAGAGGTACATGAGGAACAAGTTCAGATATGGACTACCGGCCAAACGAGTGACGTACAGCAAGAATCCATAGTACACCATGCTTATAACCATCCTGGATAAAGCAGCACCAAAAGGTTTAAATGTTTTTTTTTTTTTCGAAAGTATCTCCACGGATCGAAATCTTAAGTCTTCGAATAGGATTAGCTTATCAATCACGATACGGACAACCATCCAGACTTTTTTTCGCGCCAGCAGAAAAATGAAAGTCGCTCCGTGCGAGAGCGACAAACTTATCCATTATCCTCCCAACAACATAAGGGGGTTATTAGGCCGGTGAACCGATAGGAAATACAGTCTACTGCTTACAATTGAATCTGCTCGTGGTTAGTTGAAATTTTCTCTCAATGTCGAATTTGCGTCAGGTAAAATACTTCGCGATGCCCAATTTTTGCGTTGCTGCACATAATTCCGCAATTGCTTACAACGAATATACACTGGTACGATTACCAGTGTCTTCTCGTATAATGATCTGGTGAGATGCCTTCAACTTCTACTACTTCCAATTAAATATGTTTCTGCAACTCACCAGTTGAAGCTAAGGATGATGGTCCTCTTCCTCAACCGGGGGGAACGAATCAGCTCCAGATAGGACTGATTCTTAGTCAAGTAAGCAATCGTTTTTGACTCCACCTCACCCTGGTGATACTCATTCAGCTTGTGTTTCAAGGCATCTGAGTCTACTGGTGAGGACTTTTTGCTAGCGAACTTCATCAAAACATCATGCGCTTGAGTCAGGTGACCTTTTGCCGCCAACCATCGCGCAGATTCTGGGAGGATACTGTGGAGTCAAGCAAATTATGATGTTCTCAGGTCTGTATTTAAAGAAATGTTTGTAGTTGTATGTTTTTTTACCAAATGGCTAATCGGTCAGCGGTTCATTCTGAAAATAACAGCATCAAGTCAACGTGGGAATTCGTAGCACTGTTTTTATGTCAAGGCTTTCCTTAGTTAAGACTAAGTCTATGGGTAGCTGTGTGGTTGTTGTGTTATTTTGCAGTTGTATTGTTTACATAAGCTACGTGTCAGGGTGGTACTATTTGTAAGAGGATTCACGTGTCCTGCTCGGGGGAACTACACGTGTTTTGAAGTTCGGAGTAAAAGTTGGTCGTACACAAAGTTGGTCGAACACAGGACTGGAGTTTGCTTCAATTCTCATCAGCCAAGTTATTCGATAGGGCTCATTAACTTGTCCTACGTTTTGTTTCATTGAAAACAAAAGCTTTTTGTCATCGTTATCATTGTCATCATTGTCATCATTATTCCAGAGAAGAGTACGAAGTTTGTGTGACAGGCAAAATATCTCTGTGAGCAATTGTATGCAATGAAAATAACTGCTCAGTAGAGTTAAAAGTTGTTGCAGTTAAAAAGCAAATGATTTAAATTGCCTACTAGAATCTATCTGACAATATGATCATTTTTTCATGAGTAGGTTGATAACCGGAAAACAATGATACCGTAGTTTATACGTGTAACTCACGTGCAAATCGAAAAGATCAGAAGTGGCGGGAAACTGCAGATAATCAGCAGGGTTCTCCAGTGCGGTATAAGGTAACCAAGTAATGCGATCAACCCTGCCCCTATACACCAAAACAAACTCTGGACTTTGTCAGAAAGAGTCCGGTGACGAGGGCCAACCAGTTCAAGAACATAGATGTAGTGGGCGACGAAGAAGCCAACGGCAAAAGCTGCGGCGAAGAAACGGAGAAAGGCAAAGAATGACAGACAATCGACGACTCCTGACCCAAGGCTGGAAATGGCCTGTGGAGGGAGAGTAAGGCAGATGAATTATATCTGAGCAGAAATCAAATGGCACACCTTGCCAGAACTATGATCCAGGTTTTCGCTACATGAAGTAATTCCTTGAATTTCTAACTCCCCTTAACTGGATGCAACCCAGGACTGGGTTACCAAAAGTATACTTTCCCTAACAGTTTGGTCATAAATAGTAGACTTCCGTGGGGAGAGAGGCCTAGTGAGACCAAATTGCCGTGTCGGTAAGCTCAACTAAGAACCTGGAACCCAAACCTTTTCACGCGTAAGGCCACAACTTATCCGCCTGCGAAATAAATATTAAGTTTACCAAATGAGCGCAGGACCATCATGGATGAGGCAATTGATAAAAGAAGGGAATCATACCAATAATGCAGCACATATATATATACAGAACCGACGCCCAAAGAAATCCGAAGTTACTCCGAACACGAGAGAGCCGACGAGCATTCCAGCTGAGAAGACCGCCTGGACATTGGCGCCAACATAAGCCTTGTCACAAATCAGGTTCCACTGGAAAAAGAAACATTTTGAACTTAGATAAATTCGATAGACAGACAATTTTCTTTCGTTCGGTATAGAACACAAGCTTTAGGATGAAAAATGGTTTCAAATGCGATCATGCGATTCTACGTAGGTAAATAAATAAACTTATTATATCCATTTTGAAATCACTGGTGGTCCCTATAATCTGATTGGCTCTAATTGGTGCGATTTATTCACGAATCGCACCATTTTTTGCTTTAAATCACATTTTTTCCCAGCCAATGAGGAGGCTACACTAAAAACAAAACAACCAATCAGATTTCAAGGCTTTTTTAAAGTAACATGGATTAATTTAATTTTAAACCGGCTACGTACTGCATCAATAAAATATTTGAACTGACCAAGTCCTGTATTTGGGCGATTTCAAAATGGATGTAATTTTAAATTGTTTGCAATCTTTAGCTTTCATTGGTTGGTAACGAACTGGTTATTTTCGCAATCAATCACCGCTTTACAGAATAGATGCCCCTTTCTAACAGTGATCGAGGTCTACACTGAAGCAATTAATCTAATTGTCCCAAAATGCTTACGAGGTCATCATCTATATCCGAGCCAGAGGCTCTTGTTTTAAATACATGACAATAAATAGAAATTATCATTAATTGACAAAAAAAATATAGTTTATCAAGGATAAAAAAATTCAGGTATATGACCAAGGAAAATGTTACTTAACCATATCGCAGAAGACATGCATCATTCCAAGCTCACCTCACTGACGCTACTTGTGAAAGGACCATCAAACACATAATCAGTACAGTTCGTGCAACATTTGCTGTCTGCACATGTCACGTTGGGAGTTACACAATGGAACCTCGGTGTACCAGCAAAGAACACAAGTCCTATCACTTGTAACGTGGAAGGAATAATCACAAGACAACAAGTCGCCACGTAAATTATTTTCTGCCAGTATCCAAAGGAACTCACACTTGTCAGGACGTCGTCAAAATTTGAAATCGATGGTCTTTCTCCAGACATGGCTGATTGATTCCGCGTCTGGAATTCAGTGAAAGAGCTTTGATTACACAAATATTTTCAAAGAAGCGAGTAACCGCAAAAACGAATTCATAAGAACAAAAATTCATATCGTAATTAGTTTGATCTTGTAGTCTGGTCATCCGGGCTAGAGTGATTTTAGATAAATACTACCCGTTTAACGCCACAAAATGAATACACAGTTAAAATTATTTGCTAGATAGACGTTTATTTAAATGTAAAGATATGTAGATGTGATTCGACTGAAAATAAATACAAATATCTAAGTACAAAAGTAAGCTACACGAAATAAAAACGAACTTACAATTTGTGGCGTAACCAGGTCTGGCAGTTGATTCTTAAACAAAAGCTACACGGCGCTAACAAAAGCTAACGAGCGGCTGACTTCATTGAAATCAGACAACGCCTCTACTGGCGAGAAATTAATAAATCATCACAGGCGTTACGTTACATAACCGTTACATAATACTTACCGTTACCTATTACTTACATAACCTCACGCGAACACGCGAACTTATAGAAACAAAACTTCACAATAGTGGTACAATTGAAAGAAAATAATATAAAATCATTTCGCAGTTGCTTGACAGTAAATAGAAATGTAAATACTAGTTGCTACAGTGATCCTGAGAAGTATTGTTGTCGGTATAAGTGACTCAAGTGATGCTTCGACAACGTGAGCGGAAGTCATCATCGGAGTCAAACGGAGTCAGTTTCATCAAAGTCACTTCCGCTGATAAGTGACTTCCGTTAGGCTGTCGAAACGTCAGTCACTATAACTGATAACAGTGCTTCTCAAGAGCACTTAATGCGGAGCAGCACATTACATTGTAAAATACAAAAAGTTATTTTTCAAAGTAAAGCGTTGCTGAATAGAATTGTTGGATAAAATGCATGCTTTAGACAATTTTTCACCGTTCTTGATTCAAATCTGCCGCTAGTTTTTCACAAGTTCATGATTCAAACCGTTTCGACCTCGTATAGTCACATTTCAATCAATATGGATTGAGATGGGAGGCCGAAAACTTTGAAAGATTTTTTTAAAATCAAAGAATGCTTTTTAACGAAATGTTTTACACAAAAACAGTCCACTGCCAATATGTATCACATCAATATGTATCACATCAGTCTACTCACCGTAAAGTGAAATGGTTAAGCGTGACGACAAATGGTTTAATAAAAAACCGAAATGGTTTAGTGCTACAGCAGTTGGTTTACGCCGTAACCGCCAAAAATACAAAAGTAAAATGGACAATTCAAGCTGGAAATGGAACAGTCTATGTGGGGCCACAACCCTATAGTTTTTATAGTTTTTAGATGCCCTTTAGTTATAGTTTCTTCGTCTTAAAATAATGAATCGCTTTATCACGTTTCCTAGCAATGGTTCTGACTGTCTAGACCATGAGTGTGCTATCGCATAAAATGATGCTTTTTATCAGTATTTTTCTCATTCCTTTTGTTTCAGGTTCTTATTTTATCTTGAGGCAGTAAAATGAAGAATTCTTACCATGGTCACGCGTGACCATGGTAAGAATACTCCATTTAAAGTACAGCAGTTTTCACTATAAACTATTTATAAATATATAGTTTTTATAGTTTTAGGCACCCTTTAGTTGTAGTTTCGTCGTCTTAGAACAATGAATCGCTTTATCACGTTTCCAAGCAATGGTTCTGACTGTCTAAACTGTAAGTGTGCTATCGCGTGCATTTTTCAAAGTGTCATTCCTTCTGTTTCGGGTTCCTATTTTATCTTGAGGTAGTAAAATGGAGAATTCTTACCATGGCTAAGCGTAACCATCGTAAGAATTTTCCATTTAAAGAGTAGCAGTTTTCACTGTAAGAAACTGAAAAGAACAAAAGAACAATTTGAAACTGGCTAATAGCAATTTCAACTCCCAACATGGTTAAGCCTCAACAATTAGAAATTTTACGACCTCAAGATAAAATTTCTAATAGTCGCGGCTTAACTTAGTTTTAACAAACTATTAAAATTGGAGATTAAAAAATATATGGTTTGAAACGATCGGAAAATAAATTATTGTGAAATATAAGCTTATGACTAAGTGATTATTATGCTACTGAACGTTCAGCTGCTCGATAAAAACGGTTTCATCTGAAATGTCATTTACTTAATTGCGGTAAGATGATAAGGGTATAAATTTATTCGCTAACGAGCGAAAATAGGCAAACATAAATAATGATTATTACTGGAATAAGGCTTGCTGAGTCTAGTAGACGAGACTACAGAAATAATTTCTTCCTGTGTTGAACTTCGAGTGGAAGAAGTGGCGAATACCTCGTGAACGCGATCGTCCTGGCGAATTTCGCGTCAAATTCGATCTGAACGAAGTAAGGGTTGTGACGTAACACCCCACATAGATTGTTCCATTTCAAGCTTGACTTGTACATTTCACTTTTGTATTTTTGGCGGTTACAGCGTAAACCAACTGCTGTAACACTAAACTATTTCGGTTTTTACTAAACCATTTGTGGTCACGCTTAACCATTTCACTTTACGGTGAGTAGATTGATGCGATAGTATACCATTGCGGCTTACGATTAACTATTTGCCGATAACTTAAGCCATTTCAAACTACTCTGAATCGTTAACCATTTGAACCAAAGTACAGTTAGCTGAACCGTTTGTCATTTCGACACTGAACCATTTCAGTTAACACTTAGCCAATCATGTTTTTATTGAATCAGTTCAACAAGGGTGGCAACACAGCTTCTGAATTGTATAAACCATTTTTTGCTTGAATATTTCATTTAATCAAAGGCGACTTGTCCATTTGTATTTTAAATATGGTGGTGACAGCTGCTCATACATAACCTCACGCGAAAACGCGAATTTCATTGAATAGAAACAAAACTTCAAAATTGTGGTACAATTGAAAGAAAATAATATAAAATCATTTCGCAGTTGCTTGGCAATAAATAGAAATGTAAATCCTTGTTCCTACAGTGGTCCTGAGAAGTATTGTTGTCTGTAGAACTCAAGCGATGCTTCGACGACGTGAGCGGAAGTCATCACCAGAGTCAAGCGAAGTTTTCATCAAAGTCACTTCCGCTGATAAGTGACTTCCGTTAGGTTGTTGAAACGTCAGTTACTACTGTTAACAACAGTCCTTCTCAAGAACACTTTAATGCAGACAAGCAAATTACACGGTAAAATTAAAAAAAGTTATCTTTCAAAGTAAAGAGTCGCTGAATAGAATTACTGAATAAGATGGATGCTTTAGACAATTTTTCATTGTTCGTGATTCAAATATGCCGCCAATTTTTCACTACTCAAGGTTCAAACATTTTCGACCTCGTATAGTCACAAAGGTAATCTATTGTTTGCACTATTGTTTTCTTCAAACAAAGGACTGTATGCATAATGAAGTATGGGGCTGTGCGGAAACTTTGTCCCGAAAACTTTAGAAGATTTTTTCTTAACCAAAGAATGCTTTTCAACGATTTTGTCACAGAAACAGTCCGCTGTCAATATGTTTTGACTCTCTTACCAGAGAGTCAAAACATGAACATAAAATCTTCAAGGAACCAATCACCGTAACAAAGGAACAACTTGATTTTAAAACATTTGAAAATGTTAAACATAAAACATTTTGATATCCATAGTAATGTTCGAGATGAAATTAGAGCAGTCTATTCTAAGTGAAATTAGCCATGGTCCAGTATTTGCAACCAAACAAAATTATATTTGTTCCTCAGCTATAAGTAATAAGATAACATGTTTGCAATTCCTCCATCTCATTAAAAAAAGGGAGAGGTCTTTGCGAAAGCTTATATTAAAGGATGTTCGTTGACTGTTGTTCGTCGGTGGCATTTTAGATAATTAAACTGACAAAAGATTAAATAAGGCCTTAAACAGCTGTAACATTGATAATAAAATCTTTTTAAAAAAAGAAGCTTTTGCCAATCAATGGAATCATCAGGGACGAGAAGAAATATTCAGCGTAAGCAGGAATTAATTACTTAATAGTAATTAATAGTAATGGGGCTCCTGGCGTAAGGCTTGGAGGGAGTCTGATTACATTTTGAGCACATATTTGTGGAAGATTGTAAAGCACATTAAACTCCAGCGATTTAATTTATCTTTATAAAATTGTGTGTGCACATAGACTAACTCACAACCTAATGTGGCATATAGTTTGCATGCCATAATATGCAAATTTATGGTTAAACATCAACCAATTTCTTTCTGGAGGCATTTTTTTATTAATTTTAACCCCACCTATTTTTTTCTAATACAAATGTAAATTAAAAACGTGTGAAAAGCCAAAGAATGCAGGGAGTAGAATGTATAAATAATGAGGCACACATCTTTTTGAATATGATCACGCCAAGCTAAAGTTCGGGAAAATTTCAATAATGGGTCGCATTGCAAGACGAATAAAGCTACCGAGCTAAATATTTGCGAAAGGTTATCTTTTAATAACCTGGTTTGAATTAAAGTTTTAGATTTCGAAAGATTTCATTCCGAAACCGAGTGCTTCAAATGCCCAGCGGCATCTATGAAGGTAAACAATCTGTTGAGAGGTTTTTTTCTATTAAAACTGCTCTTCTTGTAAAACTGAGGTTTTAAAAATAAGTTGACAGCGACTGACAACTTAACTTCTTCAAAGGAAATAAATATCACTTCGCAAACTACAAATATTTTCCATCCAAGAATCTAGACTTCTACCAGCCATCTTTCCTACTCAGGATAGAATAAGAGCACCCTTTCCAGATTTTCAAACCTGGAGTGTGGCGTGATTTAATAATAATAATAATAATAATAATAATAATAATAATAATAATAATAATAACGAAAAGAAAATAAATAGCTGTCGCGCCAGTTGGACAATTTGAACAAACTCACGCGACATGCAAGCGAAGCGGATGCTTTTTTAGGTCGCTACACGTAGTGACTTAAATGTGAGAGCGAAGCGCAAATGAATTGAGAGGGCGAGCCTTTATAACGGTCCCAAACGACTGTAAAATACCGAAAAATAGATCATAGAACATAAATTGATACCTGATACTTTGCTCAACTTTCTTTCCACCGCACACCCAAACAGGCTAGCTTCCCAAACTCCGTGCAGCTACAAAGTGAACATCAAACTTATGTAAGACCTATTTCATAAGCTCCAGCCAAATGGCAGTTATTCAAATGCAAATGCCCAGCGGCATCTTTAAAGGAAAACAACCTGTTGGGACTTTTTTTCTTTTATAAACTGCTCTTAAGTTGACGAGCGACTGCAACTTAAGTTCTTTAAAGGCAATAGACATCAATTCGTATACTACAAATATTTTCCATTCGAGAATTTGGACTCCTACCAGCCATCTTTACTACACAGGATAGAATAAGAGCACCCTTTCCGACTTTTCAGACTTGGAGTGTGGCGGGATTTTAAAAAAATAATAATGATAACGAAAAGAAAATAAATAGCTGTCACGCCAGTTAGACAATTCGATCAAACTCACGCGACATGCAAGCGAAGCGGATGATTTCCTAGGTCGCTACACTCAGTGACTTAAATGTGTGAGCGAAGCGCAAATTGAGAGGGCGAGCCTTAATAACAGTCCCAAACGACTGTAAAATACCGAAAAATAGAACATAGAACATAAACTGATACCTGATACTTTGCTCAACTTTCTTTCCACAGCACACCCAAACAAGTTAGCTTCCTCGACTCCGTGCAGCTACAAAGTGAACATCAAACTTATGTAAGACCTATTGCATAAGCTCAAGACAAATAGCAGTTGTTCAAATGCAAATTTTGAATAAAAGAGTTCGTAATGTAAACAATACGGGAGTAAACGACGTCTTGATACATTTCTAATGCGTCGTGTTGCAAATCATCCTCTTCGGCCCCAAACACGTCCTTGAAAGAGGATTAGTTTTCAAAAATGTTTGTGAATTCCACTTGAGGGCAATTACAGGTCACATGAAAAATGTAAGGAACCAGGTACAAATAAAAATTAAACTATCAAATTTGAATTCTAATTCAACCCACAGATGCGCATAAAAAATCACCAATCAGTACGTGACAAAGGAAAATAATGCTAGCTGATAATCACTGTATTCCTTAAGTTACTTCTTTACATGAGAATAGCTCGCGTCATATCTGATCCTCTGTCTGTTCTGAGTAATGCCACGATAATTGGAACTTCACAACTCCGCGCATGGATTTGCAAGAAGACCTTTCTAGAAAGAATCTTACACTTAACAAAGACTCCTTCCGAAGGATACGCTCAAATTCAAATATTAAAAATTGTGGAATATTCAGGAAAATGTTATGACGGTATTTTGAAGTAACGGTGGATATATGATACTTGCAGGATGTTGTGCATAGGCAAAGCACGAAATTGCGATACGACCCAAACTAGAACAGCATGGGTCTGAGTTAGAAAAATTTCAGAACATCTAGCCCCTGGGTTAGTCGAAGTAAAACAGAAAAGACTAATAAAGAAAAAAATCCGTTTTAGCTGATCGCGACAGAGAAAAAAAAGCAAAGAAGCTTATCTCGCATTTTACGAGGTAAAATTTTGGCATAGCCCCATCCTACATTATGCGTTCAGTTCTTGGATAGAGAAAACAATGACAAACACAATACATTGCTATTAGGAAAACAGATTTGTTTTGCAATAGTATGGGGCTGTGAGGAAATTTTTACTTTTTGCGATCGATGACTTCATTAGTGTTTAGTCTGTGAACACTAAAGAACAGGAAACTGGCGAGACTTATTAATTCACAAAGAGGAAGCCATCTTTAGGTCGAGCACTGAGAACCAAAACGACGACGTTCAAGGAACCTCCAACGTTCTCCAAAGTTTTCTAACGAGTTTAACCCGGTTTATCATAACTGAAGAATGAATAATTTACATTACCTTCGCCTTACTCAGCACGCCTTGTTTTCCACTGCGATCTCCAGACCATACAGGTCAGACTGATCAGCTGCAATGCTCAGTGACGCTTATCTTCGTATCGCGGTCGGAAGGTAAACAATAAAAGACCTGAAATAAAAAATGGGTGGGAAAGACAACTCATTAATAATCATTTTCAAAATTACGGAATAATTAAACAAGGTCAGTAGGGGGATCATGACAAAACTTATCACACAAAAGCCTCTAACAACAGCTCTTACCGGCCGAACACTTTCAGAGTGTCACTGTTTTCTTAATATATTAACCTTCTTCCATAACGGATTATTTTGTTTTTTGGCAAGACTTTACCCGAGGAAGCGGGTTGTGGGGTGCAATTCACGGTATAAGCTATGTAGGTGTTTGCCATCCTAAAGGGTGTGTTTTTTTTAAGCCGGTTTTTCAATGAATATTTTAATCATAGTGGCACTAAACTGGGAACGGTTTTCAAAGAAACTGCTTTGACAAGTTTGAAAAGGCCACGACTTAAGTGAAATCCTACAGATGAAGTGAACATCTAAAATCATCCAAACTCTAAATTTAAAAAGAGGCGTATAGGGAAGCTCATGGCCAAGAGAAGGCGGTCCAAAATTGCCTCCATTTTGCTGCAAGGTAATAGGTAATTTGCAGCAAGGAAATAGAACGGGTGTTCTCGAACTGATCAGTTAGGGACGTAATCAGTCTATATGTAACCTAATCCGTTCTGAGCACACGGAGGTTAGGAGAATGTACAACAGCTAACCCAGACGCAAGACGCTCTCTTGCTATTGCATCTGTGAGATGTTTTACGAATATACAAGCGAATCTGGAACGACAGAAACCGTGTTCACATATCCGCATCTAGGCACATCCATCGACCGATGAGAGCGCTCGTAAGTATCGCAGTTATTTTATAAATTCGGTTGACAGTCGCCTCTTCACCCTTCAATCACAGCCTTTGTTTGTTTGTCGGAGAGGCTCATATTTCTGGGCCTGGAGCCGTGTCCTATTTGAAAGGCAAGGGTCGTTGGATCAGCGGAAGGAAACCGATTTGTGAGTTTTTGTGCAGCTGTAGCTTGGAGTCGTTTTCTTCTCCTGTAACGGGTACGTGAACTACAAATGTTTTTTGTAATTCCGTTCGGGCAAGGGTGTAAACAAGCAGAACAAACCGCATAACCATCGTACCATGCAGATCCCTTCAATATCGTGACCTTGGATTGTGGATAGCTTTGTATCTAATAATTTTTTGGGATTGTGAATAGTGTAGTCTCTTTTTCCGCTGAATCTTCGCTTGATTTACCTACTCTATGAGTAAGGAAACAAGAGATCCCGCATAGGAAACCTATGGGAATAACTCAGCCGCGCGTGGCGATCCACATTCATGGAACTCGATATTACAAGGGTCAAATGGCTTTGATTTATTTCAGGTGAATTTTGAAGCTTTTTTGAATTTGCAAAATTCTTTTAGAATTTAAAAAAAAAAATTAATTAGTCTTTAAACAGAAGTCAAATTTACAGTAAGCTTCAGTTTAGGTTTTTTATTAAATCGAACCTCAATCTTCGCTAAGCGGACTCTGCAAACCGTCTGCAAAATGGCTAATATGGTCAGCTCAGACTGATAACAAACACTGCAGTTGGGATCTCGTGACGTTCGTTCATAGTATTTTATTGCGTGTGAGCCATTAAGGGGATCTTCGCTACGAGCTAGCCTACGCTCGAACACGCAACAGCGAATTGTGGACACGATATAGTAATGAGGCAAAAAAAATTAACCAATTGCTCTTCGTCGCCCGATCATCGCTCGTATTTTGTTAGCGAGTTGAGGTTAATATTTCACTCTGCTAATATCAATGGTTGATTTACCGATAGATAAATCCATTAAAACTGTTTTCCCGAGAAAAGTTCATCAATCTGTCCGGCTGTGTAGGATGCTTTAGCTTCAACTTTGTCGAACATGAGACTTTCCGATTTGAGTTTCACATTTTAGCCACTGTCGCTAGCCTTTGTAACATTCAGAAGGTTTACACAGCCTAAATAATATCCACTCAGCAAGATCCCCTGTTTAGCATTCGCACTTGGAAAGTTTTATTGTTATTTTACACAAAAGCATTCTTTCCGTCGATCTTTGTCGCACAATTGGTTCGAATTTCAAGCGCGGTGAGCTTATAGAAGAGATAAGGAAGAAAATCGGGTGCTCAGTGTCTGTTGTCTGTTGCGCAATTGATACCAATCAGCTTTTATCATTATGCAAAGATACAATCCATCAAACCGAGGAGGCGGATAGCTTCAAATTGATCAGTAGTTACGCTGATTACTAGTAGAGTAACATTGGTAGTAATAAACTTATAAAAATAAACCAAAGCACTTATCCTGGGGGAGTTTGCGTATCAGTTGCACTATTGTGAGTGGTGTGTCTACGTGTCCGTAAGTAATTATTGTGAGCCAGTGTTTGCACTATTTTAGACACATTGTCTGACAAGCAGACTTTTGATCGTTGAGTGAATTCATTTTCTAAGTAACTGATCAAAATCTAAGTTTGACTCCAAATTGTTTATGCGTAATTTTCAAATCTTTGCTTTACGTCGGAAGCGTTTGAGTAGGTGAACGCGCAGTAAGGTTTTTTCAGAACTCAATCTTCATCGGTCAATTCTCATTTTCCTTTCCTTTCCCTTCCTTTTGTCTTTTTTTGTTTTTCCCTTTCCTTTCTTTTCAGTTCTTCTCTTTCCTTTCTTTTACTTTGCTTTTTGCCCTTTTCTTTTCTCCTCTATTCCTGTCTTTTCTTTCCTTCTTTTCTTTCCTTTTCTTCTGTTTTCTCATTATTCTTACACCAAAATGATGTCCTTACCTGGACGTTAACACAGCACGAACGGCTGTTGCCTGTGGGCTCAAATCATTTACTTCATTCATTCTGTTTTGTCGCATATTACTAGGGAGCGAGACAATGGAGAAAGAGACTGATTTAATCACAGCCAACCACAATGAAGAGCATCTGACGCCTGAGCAACGAAAGAGAGAGAAACGAAAGATCACCAAGAATGTTTACATCATCAGTCTCGGGTTTTTGTTCCTCTTTACCGCCTTTCAGTCACTTCAGAACTTGCAGAGCAGTTTGAACAAGGTTGAAGGACTGGGTTTCTGGTCGCTATGCGTCATATACGCCGCCTTGATACTGTCCTGTATTTTAGTCCCTCCCTTCGCGATTGGAAGACTCGGCTGTAAGTGGACGTTGGTGTTCTCAATGACAGGTTACGTGCTGTATACAGTGGCTAACTATTACGCGCGATGGTGGACTTTGATTCCTGCCTCTTTTATTATCGGTAAATGGATTGTTCTTTTGCAATCTTGATTTTTGACTCAGTTTACAAGTACCAACATGGAGTGACCGTAGTTTTGAAAGCTTCTCTATGTCGAGTTTAAAGTATCGCCGATCGGGACGTTAAACAATACATAGTCCTATGTCGTGAATCAACACGCTGCAAATTTAGCATCTATCTTTTACCGTTAACAAACGTTTCAATTCTCTTTTTAAAGGAATGTGTGCAGCACCTCTTTGGTCTTCAAAATGCGCTTACTTGACCACCACAGGAATCCGTTACGCTGAGCTCAACCATGAAACCCAGGACGCGGTCGTGACGCGCTATTTTGGAATATTTTTCCTGATCTTTCAGAGCGGCCAGATTATCGGGAACCTCATCTCTTCGCTTGTCCTTCAACAGGGAATGGGAGACACCTTCCGTGAAAACGCCCGAGACGTCTGTGGCGTGAACTTCTGCAAGCCATTGCCAGCGACCGGAAATAAAACAGACGAGTACGATCACAAGCTTGTTATCAGACTACTTAGTATTTATGTTGGTACAGGAGTATTAGCTGTCGTGCTGGTGATCGTACTTCTCGACCGGCTTACCGGAAGCCTGGACCGGCGAAAGAAGCAGGAATCTGGCCTTAATCTATTGGTTGCCACTGTGAAACACTTGAAGGACTGGCGGATGCTTCTGGTGTTACCGCTGACCATGTTCAGCGGGCTAGAACAGGCCTTCACGTTTGGAGATTTCACACAGGTAAAATTTGTTCTCATCTGTCAAAATCAGGTCGATACAATATCTCTAACGGGTTTCCTTTTGGATCCTAAACTGCATTAATTTCCATGCTTACTGATTTTAGAAAATAGTTTTCGCTGAGTAGATGGGGGGGGGGGGGAGAAGTCGTCGCACAGAGTTTAAAGGGGGGACCATTGAACATTGATTGTCGATGAGGGGGATCATTAGACTACTACAGAGCCTTTGGAGGGGATCAGTTAAATATCATTTTGATACAGCCAAAATCTCCTCCCCTCCCTCCCTTAGGCGATGTATAACAACCGGTTCCTTAGCGCCTTTATTACTGATATATTACACAGGCATTCGTCACTTGTTCGCTCGGAATCCATCGTGTTGGTTTTGTTATGATCTGCTTCGGTGCCACCGACGCGTTCTTCTCGCTGACTCTGGGCCGTCTTACTAAGTACACTGGGAGAATTCCAATTTTCATCAGTGGTGCGGTAATACACTATGCTACCATTATAGTTATGCTGATCTGGAAGCCCGACTATCATATGGTGTGGGTGTTTTATGTCATTGCTGCTCTATTGGGATACTGTGACGCAGTTTGGCAAACCCAGATTAATGGTAAGGCATCACAGGGACACCAAACGTTATCGTAATGAGGCTGGCTAAGTTTGGTTTTGCGTTAGATAGATTGAAAGCTTAAAGGAAATCATTGAGTAATATATGGAACGGAACGATAGACTGACGGGCGGCAGGACGGACGGACTAAGAGGTCAACTGACAGTCTAACTGACCAACTGTCGGAAAGAATGTCGGTCTGACAGAGGGACTAATGGGCTAACGGACGACTGATGGACTTACCGACGCACCGACTGGCTTGCTCAACTTACCTACTGATGAATTGATATATTTAGTCTGCTGTTATTTACTTTATTTGATCTTTGTGGTCAGTTTATTCAAATTTGTTTCATTAATACTCGACATGAAAAAGAATCATGAACTCGATCCTTTGTTTTTCAGGTTCAATCACAATGTTTCCAAAAAAATAGCTTAACCAGGCTGAGTTATTTTTTTTTCACTACAACAACAACAGAATCGTCTAAAGTATTGGCATGTTATGTCTCAGTTAAGGTCCAAGTTTGATCACTTTGAATGTCATTTTTCTCAATACAGCCATGTACGGCGTGTTCTTTCATGACAACCAGGAGCCAGCGTTTTCTAACTACCGTCTGTGGGAATCACTTGGCTTCGTGATTGCTTTTGCATACGCCAACTACCTGTGTATCATTAGCAAGTTAATCATCCTCTTGGTAGTTTTAACCCTGAGCTTGGTCGGGTATTTCCTCGCCGAATATGTGCACAAGATTCAAATCGACCAAGAGTACTCTCTCGCAGACGGCATGGTGTTAGAAGAAGCCAGCCAAACGAGATCTTAACTGAAGAAGGAATCAGTACTATGCTGTTTTTTTATGAAGCAGCTTAAACTTTGGCCAGTCATTATCACCGGCATATGTGATTCATCTATTATGGTGTTTAGGTTGATATGTATAGAGGGTTTCACTCAAAAAAGGAATAATTTCCTCTGGTTTCAGCCCTTTTCAAGTTCACTTTTCTACAGGCGAACACAAAGTCAAACTTTTGTTCAGAAAAATCACCCTTTTTGTCTAAAGACTGGGGGAAAAATCGTTCCTATACTTTCTTTGATTTCTATGGCGGATACCGCTGTTGTCAATTTATCGACCACAGAACGCAATAGAATCCTGCTTTTAGCGCCGTACTTCTTCATACATACTCTAAGGAAATTCAGCAAACAAATTTTTCCCTTCATCATACCGACGGTAAAAAATTTAGTTATGAGAAATTTATGTGAACTGAGAATTGAAATACTAATAAGGTAGAAATTAGTCTCTTACCCAGATCTTCCACGGCCAGCGGATCCTACATGCAGTTACATGGTAAGATCTGGGTATGAGATCAGATGGAACTGATCAACATGTTATATATATATATATATAGTTTTTTTTTTTTTTTTGGCAAGGTATTGAATTGAGAAACACATATATTGGAGGCTCATTAAAGTTTTAACATCGGAGGGTCCATAAATAAAGATACACTTATCGACGCTGATCGTGTTGGACCTGCATTTAGCGAACCACATATTAAGTGGAAACTCTGTGTTAAGCGGACACCGACTGAGGTATCTCTTTTGTCCTCTCACCATTATAAAAGGAACCTTTGATTTCTCCCTACAGTATCCATAGATTATCCAGCAAACAGGTAATGAGAATACTCAAACTTATCAGGTAGAAGTCGTTATCCAAATTCTCCTAACTAGGTTACAAGGAAATGTATAGCAGCTAGAAGGGTGAATTAAAAACCAGATCTTGGGAGTCAAAGGGTTAAGCAAACTCGGTCACTACCATTGAGCCTTTTTGTGACCCACAGCGAAGTAGAAAAAGCCAGAGGAGTGTAACCGGAGTTCACAACATACAAAATTTCTTCATTATCCTTAATTATTTCTGATTTAAAAGGGAAGAAATACACTCTACGAGAAAAGGAAATGATGACTCTTTGCACGGAAGTAGCGAGAGTCTATTTCGCGATGTCTGACCTAACTATCTTGTAATATTTTCACTTCAAACGTATGAGGCTCAGCAGTTTTCATCACTGCTTGTGCAGGTGATTCGTTGGTTGTTAACTTGATCATTTCATCGGAGGGTAAATCATCAAAGTCTTCACACTCAGCCAGACTAGGAACACTCTCTGATCTTTCCATACTACCGGGTCTATTCCAGGACGCTTGAAGATGTTCCTGATCAGAAGGGACGTCATTCGTAGGCGCGAACTTGACCTCGCTGGGTTCTTGGCTTTTTCTCAGACAAACCCCACTCTCAGGGTTACATTCGTAGTCATCAAATGTGCAAGTAAAAACCTCGTTATTGTCTTCTTTTGCCTCAAGAGGTGCCTTGATACCCTCGATATCTAAGTCTTCTGCGTCAATTAGACTGGTGTCCTGTTCTTTACCCTTTTGGAGATATTTCCAAAATCTCTCTTCTACACAAATATCTTGCGCCATCTTGAGGACTTTGGGTGATTTGGGCGGCCGTATTGGTATCACCTCAATTACATTTTCAACATGTGACTCGGTAACAGTTTCCATCCGACCAGTTTTTAAACTTTGAACTTTCTCTAGGAAATTTGACGGTGCCCAACCTACAGAATGACTTGAAGTGCGCACTAGCCACCAGCCCCCCTCCGATTCTTCTAGAAGTTCAACCTCAGCATTCTCTTGCAGATTTACTTCCTGTTCGCCCTCTTTTTCGTAGGATCCCATGGCTAAGAATCTGTTATTCACCAGCTCCGGCATATTTTCGGTATATTCTTCGCCTTCTTCCTCGTCTTCGTCTTGCACATCAGGTTGTTGGTTTCCATCACTATGGGAATCGATGACAGGGTTTTCAGGGCTAGATCCGTGTACGGTTTCCTCGTCCTCAACCGGAAACTCCAAATCCTCTTTTGTTTCCTCCTCCGGGAGTTTAATCGGGCGGAAGTGATAACGTTCGTCGGAAGAGGGAGGTGGGGTATTTGAGTTGTTGGAACTCTGAGCTAGCAACGGGCTCGGGATGGGACTCGTCCCGCGGGAAACAGTTTCCAGATCCTCTTCTTCCACCATTGATAAAGGCCTGGGCTTCAATAAGCCATTAATCTGCGCATCGTTAACTGAATTTTCAGAGTTGACCTTAAGAATGCTCTTTGATTCTCCGTTTAATCTGCATCCTGCTCTTACTTCATTGGGATCTTGTTTCTGCCGCGGATTCCGTCTTCCTTGAGGCTTCTTCGTGACTTGATGAAACTCCAGATTTACGTAGGATCCGACAGGCTTTGTGGTGAAACTGTTCTCTTTTCTAGCAGAGCTGGAGACGGCTTGGTTTTCGTTCCTCCTCTTCGGGTGAAATAAAGATTTTAAGAAGAAACAAAATTAATAAAGATGGTCATTTCATATTCTTTAAAAGGTGTCAAAAAAAATTCGTACCACACTCTTTTTCCTGGCTGGTGGGTCCCATGTTTGTCTTCTTCCTGGAGGAAAGGAAACAAAAAGATTTTGTAAACAGCCAGATGGGGAAAAAAGAGTTTAAAAGAAGTATATGGGGATGGACAGCCCGACAGACGGACCAGAGAATTGTGACTTAAGTGAATCTACTCGTGTGGGAATTCTATTTTTCTTACCAGCTAGGACAGAAATGCTATTCAAACGTGTATCTCTGAGCATAGCTCTGACTGCAGCATGTTTTCCTTTCTGTCTTGCGTTGTACTGGGACGAGGCCACCTCTCTCAGATACATTGATGGTGCCCAGCCTTCTTTCTCTTCAAACCTGTCGCGAGTAAAGTAATCTTGTTGCGAATTATGTTGCTGGTAGATATCAGTCAATATACTTTCGAAGTTTCCAGTTGTTAGACTTAAATCCAAGCAATAATCATTTAAGTTTGGTTCCTCTAAAAACTATCACAACTTACTTGACAAACCACCATCCGTCCAGATTTTTCTGAATGACCTTGACGACTTTTCCCATTTCAAACCCAACCTCGTCGTCAAGTTGAGGCTCATAGGCAGCCATGGAAATGTATGTTTCCTCTGTGTGTCAAGAAAGACGAAATCAGAGCACGGCAGTTTTTTTTTTCAATTTTTATTTTTATAACAATTTCGTACAAAATAAATCCTTAGAACAATCTGAAAGTGAGCAATGAGCCCGCAAACAACCCTTATCTGATCGGAACAAATTTAGGCATGTCAAATTGGCATCATAAGCGGGGGAGGGGGGGGGGGTAATGAGACCGTACATTGGCCGCATTTAGGGGAATGGGAGCCTATTTCTGCCGTCACCCAAGTTTATAATTCACCGGCATGTTTACACAGAAAGTGACCAATTCAACAGAAATGTGTGAATTCTCGACCGAAGGGAGGGTTCATGGGAAAAAAAGGTCAATAAGCTGGCTATTGGGGAGCGGCAGTGTACTTCATACATACATTAAAGAGGTGACTGGATCGCACGTAGCAGAGTACCTTACCCTCTCCTTCCTCAAAAGTCTCCAACACCTGATCATCCATGCTGCCGTCCCGGGGTTCAAGGTAAGATGCTGGTACCCAGCCCACCTCACTGTCAAGGTCCACAAACCACCAACCTTCAATGAGAAGCGTAAACAAAAAATATTTCAGAGAAAGTTGAAAGACACAATTTATTGAAATGTAATCAGCTCAAGATCTGAAGCTAATTGCGTAGTGAAAGTAACCTAATCCTGATGCAGTGAAACGAAGATGAAAATCACGCTATGAAAAAGTAAACTTCAATAGTTTGCAATTTACAAATAGCTGCCGCTCTGGTTATCGTGGAAAGAAGTCATTACATCGTGATGGAAAAAGGGAATTTAGTTGTGTCAAAGCAAATGTAATCGGTCAGGTTGCTAAGCAAGATTTAAAATGGCGGCGTACGCAGTAAGGTTACGTTACGTCACTCTTTGGATTTCGGTGTCCTACCAAAAAATCATGGCGGAGCTTGCTGCGCGCGCAGGGATACCAATACTTATACAAAAAATGTTAATAACAAAAACCCATCAAACCGAGAAAATTAAGTTTATCATAAATTATTGTCCATAGAGAATGAGCTCACGAGGCTGCCACGCCTTTAAAAAGCTGGGCATCACATCACTCACCGTGTTCATTTTTCTGGATAACTTCCACAACGTTCCCTGCTGTGAGATTTATGTCATTTACTTCTCTACTTGTGTAATCTGCGATTGCCACGTACTGCTCCAGCAGGAATGGCTCCGATATGTGCTGAAGGTCTGATACAGGAAATAGTTAAATTGCATATAAAAAAATCAACTTCTTATTATTTATGCGGTTATCCATCTCCCAATTTATGAACTGACCTGAAAAAACCATCAACAACAGCAAAAAGCTAGATTTGCACAAAATTGTGTTTGCATAATCACTTCCAATGAACTCTCAACGTGGGTATCGAACCCACGACCCCGAGATTAATAGTTTTATGCTCTACCGACTGAGCCAACTAGCCGAGACACAGGTGCCTGTGAACAGGAATTTTGAAAGAAGATTTTTACTGTTTATTAAAAGAGTATGTGCGTACAACAACAACAACAACGTAACTTGCAAAGTGAAGCTTAATTAATTGAAAATTTATGAAGAATATTTTTAACCCCAGAATACAAGAGTTCATGTTGGATACTGTAGGATTGTAATGTTGGCTTACATTTTCCTTTTGATGCGCGTCTATCCATATTTCGATTTTTTCTAAAGAAAAATAAAAGACAGGAATATTCATTGAACATTTTCCTTGCAGCGGAGTGCTGTTGTGTGAACTAAAATAATGTTAGAATAAACCAGAGTCACCCATTTGCTCTGATGATATGATAATGTTGTTTTTGAGCCACGGAATGCGCGCCTAGGTGCAAACTGTGGACAAAAGTTTCAACCCCACTTAATATCATCGGGATGGATTCCCTCATAAAAACATAAAGAGACACAAGTGTACTACACTTGTTCACTTACTCTGCTTGATCATGGTCTAACTCGATAAGATCTTCGGGAAGAGGGTGAAAAAAGTTTATTACAGGATCTGATCCAGAAATATGCGGAGGTTGATGAACTATAGACTGTAAAAGGGAGAAAACAAATCTGTTATTCGAATTTAAGGTGAATGGCCAATTAGCTTTATCCAAAAAAAATTTAAAAATGGAGTAAAAAGTTAGAAATTAGTTTCGTTGGCAATTTTCCATTTAATACTCCCTTCGCTCTAACAAAGGGCTCACGCTTGAGACGCCAGCCTGAGAAACTCTCTGCGGTGGCCATTATATTATCAACTTAGCAGGTTGATGAAACCACATTATTCTGTAATACCCTCTCCCCCCCCCCCCCCCCCCCCCATGAAGCACCACAGTTTCTTTGGAAAATTGTTATACCCCCTTTTGTAGTATTGTGTCAGCGGCAAACTTTAAAAAAGTATAACTGCTATGACTACAAAAAATGAGCTTCGTTGTGTCAACATGACATGGCTGCATTTTTACTTTCTGTAACTTACTTTGAGGAATTCTTCGACAGCAGGCATTCTTTTTAATGCTTTGGCGCGTTTTTTGATAGTAAACCTTCCAGAAAATGACTTTCCTGTGGAGAAAAGTTTGGAGACCATAAGAGATATCGAACATAAACTTATGCTTACTAGAAATTGTCATGTGGACCAAACATTTTTAAAACTTCTTGGGTAGCTTTTAAGTTACCTTTGAGCAGTGTTCTAGAAGCTGGGTCGTTCTGGTTCAAGATGAAGTCTTCTATTTTTAGTAACCTTTCCTGCGAAATAACCACACTACATAAGCTCTCTTGTGTTCTCATTGGCTGTTCAACTGACAGGAAACTCCCCTCAAAGGGGCACCAATTTGCTGTAAGAATTTTTTTTGATCATAGTTGATGAAATACAATAGTTGGGAGGCCAGAATGATTTCTTTGTTTAAGATTTTTTATCAATTTTTTTTGTACCTGACCGTGAATAATATTCGATTGCATTCAAATGATGTTGTACTAACTTCCTATCGATTCACTTAGCCACCGTGTGCGCATGCGTTGACATCCAAACAAATGATTACGTCAACTGAAGAGCTCCCAACAAAAACTCAGGCACCGTGGTTTTTAATTTTGATAAATTCCGATTTTTATAACCAGTCTCCCGTCGGACAGATTCAGTAGTATGAGTACCTGCAGTTCAAGGAGGGTGCTGTAGCTTCTGTAGACTGGAGTGATGGGTCCGTCATGCCAATGAACTTGAATGAAGTATACCTATCGACGAATGGAGAAATTAACTTCAATTGATCATCCTGTATTATTTCAAATCAGTGAATATCAGCAAGCTGACTGAAGACATTTGTCAGGGCTCCTTTGTCAGGCTTCCTTCGCTTAGGGTCATTTGAAGGTCTCCAGGGGTCCATAGTGTATCCTTCGTCAGATTCACTACATCTTCACGTTTTATTTTGTTTTAGGTTAATTCCTGGCGATAAACTGGTTTTCTGGGATCTTTTTTTGATTAGTCACCTGTCCAAAATACTGATTGAAATGAAATTCAAGACTATAGGCTATTATAACCAAAATCTTCCGATTCAAGTCGTTTCATTACAACCTCCTTCCCAGTTGGTTTTATGGCCCGTTGAAAAAAGCTTACGTAATGTTTTCTTGGCTTTGTTCTTTTGCATATGTCCTCAACCGAGACGTCTCTGACCTGTGTTAAGCTCATGGCGCTGGAATGGAAAAAAAAATTTAAGTCCACTTTTTACCATAAGTACTGATCGTCCAGTGTTCCCATGGCGACGCATACCCCTATTAGCCATTCGCCTGGGCACCTGTGTTTTGAAATACTGACTTCGAACGCAGTATTTATTTATTTGTTCTCCGTCAGAAATGATAAATTTTAACGCTGTGTTTCAAAACAATAAGTCTATCACTGCATCACTGCAAAATAAATAATTTTTGCGAAAGCAATTAAGCTCAACGCCCAACGTGGGGCTCGAACCCACGACCCTGAGATTAAGAGTCTCATGCTCTACCGACTGAGCTAGCCGGGCGAATTACAATCCTCCTGAAAAATCAAATGAGTTTTTTCTTTACTTTCTCCCTTTCCTGCTCTAAACGTGAGCCCAAAAGTAAATTGTGTAGACTCTTAATTAAAGTATCAAGAAGATCTCTTAATTTTATTATGTTAATAAGTTCTAAACCTTTCGTCAAACAAAACTAGTGTTTCTATTTCCGACTTTCCTGAAGCAAGATCCATTTGCAACTGACAGTTACTAAGATAGTTATCTGCCTTCGTTGTGCGACCTTTCCCTTACGTTGTAGACCTTTTGGTATTAACGTTTGAAACTGTGATTACTTTTATAAAATGCCTGAGATGCTACGTTTACAGCACGGATGAACCCATTGAAAACTGAAGTTTAATCTTATAAAAAATAGACTTGCCTCTGATATACAAAATTTTCTTTATTACATCGGCAAATCGATAGAAAGTGTAGTAAAAGCGTATTTCTGCCCCTTTCTGGTTAGAAAAAAACATGCCCATCTCTGGCGTTTGCAGCTCCGATTGAGGGCATCTGAAGCAAAATTAAAGCATTCTTCTTTCAATTTCAATTTCTCATTTTGTCACAGAGTAAGTAAGACAATAGGCTCCGCGGCTAAAGGTCGTTTATTTAGCGTCAAGTCAAGTAATGCATTGATGTAGTTAATAATGATCGATATGGTAACTTTTTTTATCGCTCAGACCCTGAAGAGAGAACTCGGACGCTACACGCCAATTTATGCGTTCAGACCAGTGGGAAGCATAACTGCATAACTTGACACAATTCATTTAAGAAACAATGCGTTCGCAACGTACTTCATACCTATGGATCAACCCAGAATGTTTTCATATTCCTGGAATCATGGGTCATAAGAGATTTAAGTTCCTTACCGACTTCACTCAGGGAAGATCCACTCCTCGTGTAACTTAACAAAACGTCGTTACTAAAAGACTACGGTAGGAATCAAATTCTATTAGCAACACAAGACACTCCGCCCTGGAAAATCAAAGGAGCAGAACTCCCAGTTGCTTCATTATATTAAAGAAAGCGAAAAATAGTGATGACTCACTGATGCCTTCGGGGACAGAAACCTCAACTGAAATTTCATTTTTCTTTGGTAGAATTAATTAGACCCTGTCTGCGTATGGAAAATTTCTGTTTTTTTAAGTAAGTACCCTCGATCTGGGCTACAGCTGCTTAATATCGTTTCACGCTATAGGGTAACCTTATCAGTGAATTTTTAGAAAGGCCATACCGAATTTACTAAAATAATTCCGGACCATTTCAGGTGCTTAGCTCTGAGCAAGATTTTTGCATTACTTCTAAATGCCAATGCCAAGCAAAAGTACCAATATTAGTGTATTGCGTTTAATTCATGTTTTGCAATTAGAATTTTACCAAAGGTTGAGTGAAAAAGCGTGGTGTAGAGAGAAACAGAGACTGTGGAAAGTGAGGCAGAGAATGTTCCAGATGACATCTGCACTCTTAAATTGTTGCTTCGCAATTGAGGCGCGCCCGGCTAGCTCAGTCGGTAGAGCATGAGACTCTTAATCTCAGGGTCGTGGGTTCGAGCCCCACGTTGGGCGCTGATTACGTATTTTTGATTCCAACTTTTGGTAACAGAATGGTGAAACAGTTTTTATCGAAGTGAATTTGAGACCAAACAAATCGAGATGACCCATTAAAATTTTTTCAGGCGCTGAGAGATTGGCTGAAAACAAGGTCCCATTGTTTTATCTTGTTGAAATTTATGGAAGTATGCAGAGGGCATTCAGGTTACGAAGGTGTTTGACTGCGAAGCATCATTCAAGTGCAGTTGTAAGTGACATTTATAGTACAATATCAAAACAACGAGCTGCTCTATAGTGAAATACAAGATGAACAGAAACGTTAGAATCGTAAGAACCGAATATAAACTTACATAAGCGATTAAGACAACCTCAGATTAATTTTTGTCACTATTTCCTTCAAGAGTAACTTGTTTCACAATACAAATTTGGTAAAGAAAATATGCATTAACTTCTGACAGTTTGTCACTGGTAAGTGACTCAGTCTAGACTCAGGCACGTGAATACATAATGTTAATATGATCTTCCTTAGAGATAAATGATTATATAATTAGATACATCCAGTTAAACATTTGACCGAGAGAGAGGGTAAAATAAAGAAGAGTTATTTAAATTATCTGAGCTAAAAAAACTTGCTCTGAAATTTAGCGGAAAAAGTAGGAACTTCAGAAAAGTAACAAACAAAGGAAAACTGAAAAAATTAGGTTAGCTTACGTCAGTCATAAACTTCACCAGGAAAGTCGGCTGACGAGAATTTCGGGCAATGACGCACAAAGACAAAATCTTATGAAATCTTTGAGGAAGTTCAAAAACTGCCCTACGAACTACAAGAAGTCTTTATTTGAGACTAACAGAATTGTGTCCTTAGTGATACAAGTTAGCACTGACTTAGCTGACTGACCCGGTTAAGTAAATTCTTGGTGACAATACAACGAAATAAAAGTTTTGCAATTAGAATTTTACCAGAGGCTAAGTGAAAAAGCGTGGCGTAGAGAGAAACAGAGACTGTGGAAAGTGAGGCGGAGAATGTTCTAAACGACATCTACATTTTTAAATCGTTATACCGCTTTTATAGCTCGCCCGGCTAGCTCAGTCGGTAGAGCATGAGACTCTTAATCTCAGGGTCGTGGGTTCGAGCCCCACGTTGGGCGCTAATCACATCTTTTTTATTCCAACTTTTGGTATCAGAATGGTGAATATAAACTTACATAAGCGATTAGGACAACCTCAGATTAATTTTTGTCACTATTTCCTTCAAGAGTAACTTTTTTCACAATACAAATTTGGTAAAGAAAATATGCATTCACTTCTGACAGTTTGTCACTGGTAAGTGACTCAGTCTAGACTCAGGCACGTGAATACATAATGTCAATATGATCTTCCTTAGAGATAAATGATTATATAATTAGATACATCCAGTTAAACATTTGACCAAGAGAGAGGGTAAAATAAAGAAGAGTTATTTAAATTATCTGAGCTAAAAAAACTTGCTCTGAAATTTAGCGGAAAAAGTAGGAACTTCAGAGAAGGAAAAAACAAAGGAAAACTGAAAGAACCAGGTTAGCTTACGTCAGTCATAAACTACACCAGGAAAGTCGGCTGACGAGAATTTCGAGCAATGACGCACAAAGATAAAATTTTATGAAATCTTTGAGGAAGTTCAAAAACTGCCCTAGAACCACAGGAAGTCTTTACTTGAGACTAACAGAATTGTGTCCCTAATGATACAGGCTAGCACTGACTATAGCTGACTGACCCGGTTAAGTAAATTCTTGGTGACAAAACAACTAAATAAAAGTCCAAAGTATATCCATGACAGCAAGTACAAAGGTGGATTTTTGTAATGATATCTGATTGCTGAAAAAAGCGTCAACTGTAACACAAGAGACTCGTAAAACAAGTACAACAGAACAGGAATTAGGAAAGGCTCGACTACAATCCACTTCTCATGCAATCAAAGTGAATTCTGCCAAAACTAGTCTGTTGGCGTGGCTACACTGAATACCTAAAATTTTCTTGTCGTTGTACATAAATGCTTGTATATCATGATTAGTAGCGTTACTCTCAGATTGTATATATAATATAAAGGAAAGGTAATCAACAATACCAGTCTTAGAATCTTAGCAATTAGATATAACTTACCCAAGCGATTATGACAAACTCAAATTCAGTTTCTTTTATAATTTTCTTCGATGGTAGCTTTTCTTTACGCGATTCAAATGCGAGGTTAAGGAAAATATGTATTTAAAGCCGACAGTTTGTTTTTTTAGGTGACACAGACATCATACGAGGTGCCAAAATCATCAGATTAAATCAATCATCTTCCTTAATCAAAGTGCTCTGTGAGCAAACTCGTGAATTGACACATGATTTTTTAGATTATGTTTAATGTTATCTGGTTTAGGGAATTTTGTAGTTGATTGTCATATCTGGAGTACGAGCAGTAGTTCAGTGTTCGCTAATGTAGCAAAGAAACAAAGTAACGTTGGGATAAGAAGGCATTACAATTGAAATGATCATGCTATTACATTTGACAAGGTGGATGATGTCGTGTTTTAAACGTCTATCATTTTTGTTTCTGGTTCAAAAGAAAAGGTTGGAAGTAAATGTGGGTGAAAAGTGAAATTTACTGTCTTTCGTTGTAAATATTAGAAAATCAAGGCAATACTGTCTTAATGAAAACATTAACGATTCCCTCTTTATCAAACGAGACAAACGGGAACGAGTTTTGAGTGATATAACTAAGCAAAACCTGCCACCGTCATTTTGGATCTCCGCCTGGGTAGATTTAAGTCACGTGCTAGGCAACGTATAATCAATAACAAGATAGAATTTCATTTCAGGCCTATTTATCAATTTTGTGGTGTGTAACTTTCGCATTTTAGTACGTTGTATGTATGTTGAATCTTCAAATTGTCTTGAAACCTAAAAGAAAATTGTTCTTTAAAAATTCACTGAAAATCGGTAGTTAAAATTGTTTGTTTAGGTGTTATTTAATTTTCGTGTTAACTTGTTATTTCGTCAGTCGCCGGCATCTTTCGTTGCTTCACACAGGAAAAACACACACGACGAAACGTAATGATCGATTTTGTCCGCAATCTCACGTCATAACAGAAAAAGCTTTTGAACATCTGTAAACTCTGAGCGCTTCGCAGTAAGTGATATTTTCAATGAATCTTCGGATTGTTTTCAAGTTCAAGGATTGTAAATTACAGTTTTATGAAAAACGAAGGTTGTTCTGTTATTTCAATGTGAATCCTTGCATGCCCGCCAGTCGCTGGCGCCGCTTGTTGAAACTAAAACGAAAAAAAAAACTCTTTTAAGATTATCATTGGCTTCTTTTTCACCCCACCACCCCACCACTATTCTTAGCAACAAAGGTCGCCATTTCGTCTGTTTATTGCTAGCCAAAAACTATCAAATGCACTCAAAAGCCTAAAATCTAAACAAAGTTTACAGGAATCGACCAATCGAGCGAACGAGCGAGCGAGCGAATGCCATTCCCCACATCGTATCTATAACTCGCTCTTGCGCATGCGCGCAATTCACGAGTTAAAAATCAATAATTAGCTATATCCGGTCATTAAACATATGGCTTCTAGAGAGAGGTGAAAATCAAGAAAAATTTTCTAATTGACTAAGCTTAAAAGATTACCCTAACTTCTAAACAGGTCTGTTCATTAAGCTTATTCCTTCCTTATTCGCTAATACCGTTTAGTGCAAAAAGCGCAGTTAATTTCAGGCATGCAGTGACGCACAAAAAAAAAACTGACAAGGAACTATAAAAACTACATTACGAACTACAGGAAATCTTAATTTACTTGGAGAAGAAAAAAATTTGTTCCCTGAGTGATTCAAGCTAACCCTGACTAACCTGGTTAACAAAATTTTTTGAGACAACGCGACCAAATGAAAGTCAGATGTACATTTATAATAGATATGTATCGTAAAGGTGATAGTGTTTTTTGGTTCCAGCCGTTTGCGAGTCCTAGATTTATGGACGCGATTCACTCAGTTCAGACGTCAAAAAGATAGAAAGAATTCCTATGATTCATCAGAAATAAATTGCGTGCACAACCAAATTGCTCAAGAGGAAAAGGTGTAAATAATTATAAGACAAATGTGCCGCACGGAAAATCGGAACTTCTGTGAATGACAACCTTGTTCGACAAATTACTGATCTCTAACGAGTTGGAGCTAATACAGACCTTTAATGGAGCTACTTGTGCAACTTAAAAACATTATACACGCTTACTTCACGGTATATTTTCTGATAAATATCGATTGCACGGCGCAAGGGTAAATTCTAATGTTAACCTTGCCATTTTGTTCAGTTACATGGAAAACTAACAAATTTCAGGGGTGTTTTGTACAAGTTTATGTAATATACCGAATTCGTCGGTGTCTGGGATTTAAGAAATCTTTGATAAACAAGTATTCTCCAGGTTTTGTCCGCCGACGTAATAGAATCTCAGAAGACAAATAATATCTTACCTGAGAGTAAAAACTGACTTGACTTTAAATCAGAATCCCTAGTCGCTGCAACATTGTAGTTGCATCGATATGTCGTAAGAACTATTCCTAACTTTAGATTGAAACTTGAAAACACTTCCCGGCAACGAGCTGGTCACTTCAAGTGAGAGCGATTTAATAATTTTTCAAAGTAAACAGATCATTGTTCTCAACATTTAAATCACGCCAAACGTCTGAAAGTTTTTTGTTTGCAGTGCGTGGTAGATGTTTTCGAATTTGAAACGATTACAAAATTGTCAGGCGATTTTTTCACTTTTAAGCCCATAGGATTTTACTATTGTTATACTAGACTGAGGTTTCAATATTGGTTGCTTCTAAAAGTTTCTCGTCATGTGTCGTGCCTTTTTCACATGAAGAAAACGCCACCATTTTGTTACATTCCTTAGTAACTAACAAACCGAAGAAACTATGGAGGTACCTGTATACAATAATTAAAAGTTGTTGTCATTTACTCAGTATACCTATAACTGTTTGCAGTAGAATTCGTGTAGGGTAGGGAGAGTGTGGGCTCATTTCACAATCAGCGGCTGACAATCGGGCCAAACCCGTATTGCAATAATAGATTACCCTACAACAGCACCGAGAACAAGGGGGAATGGGTCGCATCAAATGTTACTGTTTTCTCTCTCCAATCCCTTTATACTTATTGTTAAATTATCAATCAAATGATCAGATAGGTAACATTTCCTTACACAAAATAAAGATTGTTTGAGATTTCATTACCTTCTTCACAAATTGATAATTACAATGCAAATAATTTTTAGATTGATGCAGGAGTGCATTTGGACTGAGTGTCGGAAACTTTTACCAGAGTTATGGCAATGGTTGATCAATGCACATTTCCATATTTAAATGTGTGTAACTCCTGATTATAGTCTATCCTTATAGTCTATCCTCTTATTCATTTGTCCAACTTCCAGATATATATACACACACATACAAACACATATCTACAAATATATATATATATATGTGTGTGTGTGTGTGTGTGTGTGTGTGTGTGTGTATATATAAATGAATGTGGGGGCAGAGTCTACCTTGGCATAACGTGCTCAATACTGTGGTAGCAGAGCTAAATATACACAAGTTAAAGAATTAAAGAGGACACATCAATTCTCTGCGACTCTGAGTTTTGCGCCTAAGCGCTCATGAGACAGAACTTTCTTTTGTGATAAGTGCTTAGATGTGAAACTCAGTCACAGAGAATCAATGTGTCCTCTTTAATTCTTAACTTATGTATACATATATATATACACACACACACATACATGTATATCAGTTAAGCTTTTAAGTTTGGAAGGAAGGACAGGTTGTTGAAATGTTTGGTCTTTTTTACTTTGGGCTTGTATTTGATCAATCAAAGTCAATGCCCTTATATACTACCATGAATAAAACAATAATCTAGAATTACAGAAAGGAGATAATGTTCTGGACTGAGATTTTAAAAGGCAGGCCTTACAAATCCATTTTAATAAAGATGAAATAATTATCTGACCAAAAAGGGACCAAGATATAAGAAAATGTTCATTAAGAAAACCAAAATATACAGTTCGTTATTCTAGTGGAAATGTTCTGATGTCCTGTACAAACACTGTCTTGGTGGAAAGGTGTTTCCATTGCTCATTTTGGACTTTACTTTAGAGATGTCTTAATGCCAGTTGTTTACAAAAGTTCTATTTACACACTAGAGAGAATCAGCTGTTTCTTTTCTGTAATGGTTCACAAAAAATCCAAGAAGTAAGCTATCTTCTTCTCTGGAAAACATTGCCTCCTCTGCCGCCTCGAGTGGGTGCTCCTCTTCCTCTTGCTGCTGCTGTAGAAAAAAGAAAACAATACATGCATTTAGAAATAGGAGTAATCCATAACATTTAGAAATTTCTCTTGGCAACCACAAAGTGAAGAATCCTGAAACAAAAAGAAGTCTGCACTATTTGTGTATGGAAATCAATCGTGTGTTAATAAGATATAAACAAGTCTTATTTCTGTTAGGGGCAACATGACTATATTTAGGGGCAAAGTAACAGAGTGATTTGACTTGCAGAAACATTGCACAGGGGTAAAATGACCTAAATTTGACCAAAATAGTGTTTCCATCCCTTCAAAAGGTTAACACCAAGTCAATCCTAAATGTGGCAAAATGTGAAGTATTCAACTTGCATTTAGATGTAGCCAATTAATCACAAACATAATTCCTGTTGGAACAGCAACCTATAAACGCATAGAGCAGTCATGTTTCCAAGCACAATCCTTCAAATATCTAGCCCTGGTGCAGCACTGTAGTGAAAAGCTCATTCACCCATTGCTAACAATTTCCAACTAGTATTTGCAACTTGTAATCACATCCGATCCTATGTTAATCTCTTTACAACTCCAATTAATTTGCACACAGAAAGCCAGAAACCTACTTTAAATATTTAGCTTCAGAACTAGGGTGCATGCGCAAAGGTGCAATAGACATTGGCAGACACCTTTGTGCATGGCCCTGGCTATACAGTTCCAGCTTTCTATAGGGAGAAAATTGATAGAAAAGGCTGTTACTTTATCGATATAATATAATAAATAAACAGTAATACTGTACCTTGTGCCCTCAATATAGCTGATTTCCCTCTTCCCGCCGCTCCGCTGCCTCCCGAACCTTTCTGTGTCATTTTCTTGAACATTGGAGCATTTTTCAACATATCTGGAAGAATCAGAAACCGAATCTTGCTTCCACGAATAAAGACCTGTTCTAGCTGTGAAACTCGTCCATCCCTTGCGGTTACCGTGATGTTTGACATCTGGCAATTCATGTTGTCTTCAGCCTCGACGAGCTTTCCTCTGTATACTTCACCAGTCATCGTTTCGAGCGTGACAACATGTCCTTCTGCTTCGTGCAGAATCTTAATTGGCACTCCTATCGACATCTTCGATTAAAATAAATATTAACCTCTTCCTGTGCCTGCTTTTCAGCGAAGATGAAGTTGTGAAAACGCGTAGATGTATTGGATTGAAGTACGTTCTTCGCTGGCATTCACAGCCTCGTTATTCCAAACGTTCGCAAACGTTACAATCCGAGGAGTATTGGGAGAGAATCAGGCTTAGTGACCAAGCCTGAGAAGCTGTGAAAAGAACAAAAATACCTTTCCTAAACTAATCGATACATTTATGTCAATCTGGTCGATTAATCGAGGCAGAGTCCTAAGATATGCTTTATTCAAAGTCTGATTGTGCTAATTTAAGATATAACAGTTTAGGAGACCTTAACTGAAGGCTGGAGTTTAAAAATGCCGGGGTACAAAATTTCGAGACAACGAAAGAGGAAAGGCACAAAATTCAAGGTAAGCATATTGGCTGTCGACTTTTATGTATAATTTATTAGTTTCTCGTTGGTTTTGGGCAATTTTGAACAAATTAACTGTGATCCACAAAAAATTGTGGAAAACAATCAATAGATTTGGCAATTTCTAGCGGTTTCTAACATATTTCTAATATGTTGAACTTAGTGCTTATCAGTTATAGGCTGTGTAGTTTAGTTCAAAGACCTTAATTCTATGATCACACACTGTGTTTGGATCCCAAACTTTGGATAGGCATTGTAGTAATTTTATCTTGAAACATTTAGTTGTCCTATGAGAAATTTAAAACAACCCTTTAGCGAAACTTCGGGGAGCAAACAAAGGTTATCATGTTAGATAAGAAAAAGGCAGATTGGAAATTAAATGCATTTACATTAACTTTCAATTCAAAATTTTTGTTGGCCCAAAATTTTTGCATAGGCATTTTTTTAGTTTGTAAGAGTTTGGGAACATCTATTTGTCCAAAGATGTATGTACAACAAACCAGACGCGAAATCAACAGCGGCAAGCTTAGTGTTCTACGAAAGATGTGAAAGTGGGGAATTGTGAATACATATATTTCAGTTTAAACCTAAGATGTCTGTAATGTCTCTTAAAAAATAGCCTGGGAAGACTTTTTTGAGAATTTTATTGAACCAAACGAATAAACTTTGCTGAAAGAGTGAATGGCTAAAGGCAGAAGCTTATATTTAGGCTGTATACTTCTGCTCAAGGATATATGATTTTGATCAACAGTATCCGTCAACAACGGAATACCCATATCTCCATATCAATTCTTGCTTAAGGTTTCGTTACCTATTTCCTCTTTAGTTTGCTTATCATTTGATAAACTGAAAAGAGAATTTTTAGTTATGAGTCCATTACTTCAAGACATGAGCCCTTAGTGTGCGAGTCGCGTGACGTCCTGCGTGACTTTTCCTTCGTAGCATATTTTCTACCGTAGGGCTGGGGGTTGGGATGTTTGTACGTAAACACACGTTCAAACCGGACCAACTCGCTGACGCGCTTCCCGCTCTTCCGGATAAATATGTTTTGTTTCTATTCCTCTGTAGTACTATTTCACAAACAGGCAGGGACATCACAAGGAGACCACACATAGGCAAGGAAGGGCTCATATTTTTCTCTCAAATGTTTCGTCTACAGATCGAGTTGCCTCACGTAAAACAGAAAACAGACTGGGATTGTGGATTGGCATGTTCGTTGATGGTTTTACAGAAGGTTTTGGGGAATAAGTTCGATAACTCGGAATACGAAGAAATTTGCGCGAAAAAGAATTTTGGAAGCAGTGTTTGGACCATAGACATTGCTAGTATTTTCACTGAGTACAGGGTTGATTACATTTTCTGCACGAAAACTTTAGGAGTAGATCCAAGTTACGGGCAAAACTCGTTTTACGAAGGAACCTTCACCTTGGACGAAACAAGAGTAAATCGCCTGTTCTCTCTCGCACCACAGTTAGAATTAAAGGTTGATAAAAGGTAAGTCGTCATTAAAAAAAATCCCTAAATTTTTCCACTATGGTTTTTGGCCTAAGCTTAATAGTAATTTTATTTAACGAAACAAAATTATTATTTGCGTGACATGCATGACGTAGCATAAATTAGTTAGTTTGCCCCTCAACCCGTTTGACGTCTATTGACGCAATGTGAACTCTTAATGGCTCATGTATATTCCAGCCCAAATGATTTAATTCGTATATTCAGTTTCTTCGTTGATGGTGACATATTCCTGCTGAAAACATTAATTAAAAGAAGAGAGAGAGACGCCTTTATCTGTACACTTTGTACGTGATGCAATCAACGTCAGTTATCACTCATATGACCTTCTGGTGAACACGTTCATTTTGTAAACAAACCCGCGTAAATCCCGATATCATCCTTATCTTTGCGTACACTGATGGGCCTTTAACTTTCAGGTTTTACAGTTGGAACCTTAAAAATTATTACTAAACTCTTGAGGTCATGTTTGATCCATTAGAAGATAATTTCTATGTTTACAATTCCGGAATTATCAATTTTTTATTTACTTTTAAAATTTCGGGATTGATTTCCAGACTAAATTTTAGTTGAGTGGTGTAAAATGAAAAATCAAAGCAATTGCAGGTAGAAATTAATAATGAAACACTTTTAAGGAAAGACTAAATCTCAAATTGTTTTTTTGGTTCAAAAGAATGATTGTGAGAAATCACCAATTACATAAGCTAACACGACAAATCAATAAGATTTAAGTTGAACGATATTGTTAATCCCTGCATTAATCACCAAATAGATTCCATGTTGTTTGTCTATTCATCAGTAGATCATGGGTGACGTCGGAATTCTTGAGAACAAAACAGTGACATGCAAGGTGCAGCTGAGTGTGTCTCTGATTTTCTTACCTTATTTTGACATCTGTGATCCTACCGTACTGACCCACAGCCTCGTGGATTCTATTTGTTTTATATGAGAACAAAATAAAAATTTGTTCATGGTGAAGTCATCTGTCTGTCCTCCAATAGATCAATAGATCATTAGTAAGAACTAAACAAAGTGCCTTATGATTCATCTTATCATACAAATACAAGTAACCAATGATTAGTATAATATGTAATTGTAACATGGATCATTATGATGAAAGCTACTTTTAAATGCTTGTAATTGGCTGATCTGTAATTTTACTATTTCATTTCAGGAGTGTGTCATTGGAAGAAATTATTTTAAGATTGCTGAAGGGTTATGTTGCCATTGTTCTGGTGAACTCAAACGTTTTGATTTGCCACTGGTGTGAAATATTTTCTCCAAATAAACTAAGGATGCTCACATCCTGTATATGTGCGTCAAATCAGAGTGACTATTGTGGCCATTACATAGTATTATGTGGATTTGATGCAGATAAGAGATATGTGTATTACAAGAATCCATCATTTAACGAAGTTCTTTGCTGTGCAAGATATGACATGTTTGAATCAGCACGATGCAGTTATGGAACAGATGAAGACATTGTATTTGTCAAAGTAGAGGAACCTGAACTTTTAAAGGACACATTTATTAATACTAAAAACAAAATATGATTGATGAAAGATTTCAAACTGCATAGCTATTCTTATGGCAAGAATCACATTCTATTTTTTCCGAAGTACATTACTTTTATGCCCAATAGTAAAATCTTTTCCCTTCATATCACCTACTTTATCTTCTTTCCCATTTATTTGTGTACCCTTTCACTCCCAAGATCCCATGAGTAATTCTCCTACTGCCTGTCATACAGTTCTTACGATGTTACTTCAGAGAATTTAGAATTGGATCAACTAATAATCCCCAAATTGATATTTTTCTTTTTTTCCCATCACTCGTCTGCTTGATCTTGTAAGGAGAAACTTTTGTCTTGGTCACTCATGGGAGTTTAAAGGTTAACCCTTTAAACTATGAGAGTGACTAGCATCTAATCTCTCCCTACAGTATCACCCCTGAATCACATGTTAAGGTCATGAGAATAAAGGAAATGATCACCAACAAAAGCTTTTGATTGGTTAACAAATTCTCCCCATTAGCACCTTAGGAAATGTATAAAGAGCAGTATGGAGAATATGCATACTGATTTTAAAGGGTTAACATGGTTTTTCACAGGGCTTGTAAAGGTTTGAATGAAATTTGCTAGAAACAAGCCAACGTGGAAACATAGCAAAATCCAAGAATGTTTCTTTAAATGATTCTAGTCATTACCGTTGAGTGTAAACATGGGTTACACATTGCAATAAAATAGGTCTGTTTTGAAAAAACCATTATCAGCTATATTTGAAACTGCTCCTTTCAACAAAGAACAAAAATATTTTTAAATTTTGTCAAACCTGTATTAGTTAATTTTAATCTTTTTTTTTTTTTAATTTTTCATAAAAATTAGCCAATAACAAAAACAGTGTAATACCAAAGAAGGGTACTCTTGAAACCTTAAAATACTGGTCACTGGTACAGTTTTGTTTGAAATAACTGCTATGGTTTATTCAGTAACATCAATGCTGTAATGACTCATCCTTTTGCAAATATGTGATCAATTTATATATTGAATGTTGCTCAATAAATCCTCATGTAACTTTCCAATTATGATGTTCCCCAGATTAGAAGATGGGTAGATAATAATGATGTCCTTATATGTAAAATAATTTGTAAAAAAGTTAGGATTTTAATTAAGGAGATGAGTGTAAGGAGAGAGTGTAAGAAAAGTAAAGTTGAGATAGAGGTCATAAAAACTGAATCCTGTAAATAACATTTATGGATTGTTGACATTTCAGTACTGAATTATTTGTATTTGCCACAAATATTTAAGAAACTTCTGTGATAAATTTCTATGATATTTTATACACTTTTCTCTGAGTTGCATTGTGTAAGTTTGAGTCTGTACTACAGGCAAGTTGTCTGTATGTGACAGTGCAAAATTTTGTCATCTTTTGGTTAAGGAGTAACAGGTATCTTATGCGTTCCAAAGATCTTTGAAAGGTGTCCATAATGATTGTAGGTGTTGCATCTTACAGTGAGAAAGGGAGGGTGAAGGGCAAAGTGTGTTCAAAAATGAAAATGGTTTCCAAGCAAAGTCTTTTTTTTAATTGGTAAACTATCACTACATCATCTTTGAACTTGATTATTACATCCAAATTTTCAGTCAAAAACCGATACCTTTACCAGCCTCAAGTTTCTAGAACAACAGACTTCTCATGGTGACGACATTTTGTCCATCAAAAACCACAAAATTATCACTTACAAGAGTTCATCTTAAATAAATGAAAACTTGTTGCTCAGACAATGGTTGTTAGTGACATTGGTGAATTTCTGGACAACTATACACCATGTTAAACCCAATACAGCAATTAATAACATTCATGCTGTAGGATAAAGCTTGATAACTGAAAATCTACAGCTTGGCTGAGGGGTTGTCAAGAAGTTCATATGCTGGCAATGTCAAAAACTCTTCAAACTCTTCTGAGAGTACCAACTTATCCAAAAGGTGAGATGCCTGTGCCAAACGGCTTTTGGATGGACCTCCAAGCTTTTCAAGCTCTTCTTTGTGCAAAGTTTTGTAAAACTCTGGGGTGAAGGGACGTCCATCCTCAAGTCGCACACCATGACGCAACCATTGCCATAGTTGTGCTCGTGAAATTTCTGCAGTGGCTGCATCTTCCATCAAATTGTGTATGGCAACAGCTCCAATTCCCTGTTAAAGGAAAGATAGAAATGAGCCCTACTAACAACAAGACTTTCTGGATAGCACTAAATTTGAACAAGTATAACAGTCCTACATAAAAGGTGATTGTTTAGAATACATATTCTTGTGACCTTTATGTTTGAATCAGGAGTGATATTGTTAGGAGAAATTAGATGACAGTCACTTTAAGGGGTTAAAAGGGTTAAGGTTTCATTTATGTCAGTGCTGATTCATCTCAAGAGTTGTTCAAATTGTACTTTTTAAATGCGAAAAGTGAAAATTATAGATCAATAAAGATACCAGTAAATTTGTGCTTATGTACAGTTAGCTGAATGGGTTTTGAAGAAAAAGAAGTATATAAAGGATATGAGATTGTCAAAGAATCCAAAAAAGAGAAACAACAAACATTACCGATAGCCAGCTGCTCAGATACTGAAGAGCAACACCGATATTAACTCGTACTCCTTCCTCAGTGATCTTTCCTCCTGGCACGGAAACTGACAAGATCTCTTCAACCTTAACATTTACTTCCTCTCGCAGGCGATGTTTTTGATGGGAGGCACCATGCAAGCCCTACAAACAAACAAAAAAAAAATGTGCTATAAAGTTGAGTGTCAAAGAATGGACTAACTACCTAGGCATGGAAGCATTTAACGCTGGAGATAATATTTTTGAAAGGAAATCCAAAAGAAAATATTGTGAACACTTTTTACAGCCTGAGCAGAGCTCAAAGTTTTTTAGATGATCACTACTCTTTTGCCAACTTTTAAGACTTGATACATCTCTGGGAAATAATCTTGTCGACTAGCTCACAAAAAGCTTCACTAATTAAGTCCTTTGTATTGTTTGTCTGATGATGCTTTTGGTTCTGATGTGGATGATGATGTTTCAAGTGCATAATGATAGTCCTCTTTAAGCAATGAGGTTAATGGGTCAAGTGTCACCTTTTGAATCAATATGCTCTGATGTGATTAAACCATCTCAATGACCAGTTCCCCCATACAGAAAGCTTGCAGGTAAATAAATAGTTCTCACTTAAACTTAGGAGATTTCAAATTTTCCAGCTATAAAACAAAACTCCAAATCAATTCCCACCTTCATAAAGATCCCCTTTGCAAAAGGCACAAGGTCAGGATGTGCAACCCAGGTGCCATCAAATCCATCAGCCACTTCCCGTTCCTTATCCTGACGGACCTTTTCAAATGCCATCTTATTGACATTTTCATCTCTTCTACTTGGAATAAAAGCTGCCATTCCACCCATGGCATGAGCTCCACGCTGATGACACACCTGAACAAGACGTTCTGTATATGCTCGCATGAATGGTACTGTCATTGATATCTGCAAATCAAAAACAATTGTGCATCTACTTGCTAGACTTACATTATCATGTCAAGCTTTACCATTCAACTCTCATGAATGACCAAGAAAAAATATCTCCTTACAATATCAATGCAACATTAACCAGACAAGTGATGAGAATAAAGAAAAATATTACTTGGGGATTATCAGTTGATCCAATACCAATATCTGAACTAACATCATAAGAATTGTACCGCAGACAGCAAGGAGAAGTAATGATGAGATCTTGAATGAAAGGGCTAATTACCTCTTGTAAGAACTTTGTGCAAAAGAAATTATCTAGATCGCAATTCTGGTGAACCTCTAATACTTGGTGCAAGAAAGATGCAGGTGTAATTGACTTTTTTGGGGGTGGGGCGTGGGGGTGTTCGACCACAAGGACATCAACACTAACAGAATGCTTAACGAGACGTAAACATCATAGTTTAAAAAAATGACTAATTCTGATAGATGTAACTCAAACAGGGAAGAATGCAAATCAATCTAGAATAAAACCATCATGACCTGAAATCTACTCCCAACTGAGCATGTCTACATAATCAATTGAAGTAACACTTATCTACTACTTTCTTAAAAAATAAAAACCCTTGCAAAACATATATTCCGTCATATCTACTATATACAATGCAAGTTTGATTTATTGTATGTTTTACCTGCTTACGATCTGGTAGTACACAATCAGGTTTTCTGGAGAATCTTTTAATTGCTGAAAAAATGTAGTCCCACCTTCCAGCATTCATGGCACAGCAGTGCTCTCTTATCTCATAAAGCATTTCTTCCATGTTCACTCCTGCTAGCAGAGTCTCTAACATAACAGTTGCTCGTATGGTTCCTGGTGAACAGGAAAGAATATCACAGATTCAGTTAGTTGTCTGTGACACAAACTCTATCACTGAAAAATGACAGCAGTTACATTGCAGTTTGTACATTACTAAAATCTTTGAAAAAATTTTCCCCACTACATTAGTAGCAATTTGTAAATAATCTTCCCTATCTTTCAAGACCTTTGATCCTCCTTGGCTGATTACTTCTTGATTGGTATTTCTCTGTCTTGCTGATCATAACCAAACTCTCCGCACAATTCAACAAAGAAAAGTGTTGTCTACAATTAGGAGAGTTAGCTTCCAGGTCTAACCTTGAGGAACTTTCATGTAATCCTGAGCAGATTTAAACACGTCATTCCAAAGCCTTGTTTCCAAATGAGTCTCCATTTTAGGAAGATAATAGTATGGAGCAGAGCCATTGGCAAGCCTAATATGGACGTTATGAAAAAAGTAAAGTCCAAAATCTACCAGTGCACCACTCATGGGTTCTCCATCACAAAGGATGTGTTTCTCATCTAGGTGCAAGCCACGGGTACGAACCAACAAGCAGGCTGTTTTGTCCTTCAAACGTCGCTCTGATCCTAACAGTTTGATAATAGAAATAAAAGCATCTGTTAATTGAGGCAGCAATAATGATTGTAGAAATGATTTAAGTGCATTGTTGTAGGCCTTTCTACTGGCCAAGTGCTGTGAAAAATGGTGATCATTTCCACTTTTCTCGTGACCTTTTGATTAAAGGTTAATACTATAAGGAAGAATTGGAGGCCAGTCACTCTAGGGGGTTAAGTAAATATGCAGTCAAACCTACCATCTGCATTGATGAAATTAATGGTCCCCCTGTTTGCATTTAAGAGGTTTATTTGTCCTTCAACAATATTTTTCCAGGAGGGAGTCAGTGAGTCTTCAAAATCAGCCATGTACATATCTGCCCCACTGTTCAGGGCATTAATTACCATCTTACAGTCTGTCGGTCCTGTGATCTCCACATGTCGCATCTGCAGATCATGTGGGACAGGTGCCACTTTCCAATCCTTCTCATGGTGAGCTTCAGGATAACTAATTTGCTTCCCACTGTTTATTTCTGCTTGGATTTCCTGTCGTTTTCTTAGCAGCTTTTTCCTCTGGTAGTTAAAACTGCGATGCAAATCAGCAAGAAACTCCAGGGCTTCATGTGATAGAATTTCATTGTATTCTGGCTTGATTTCACCAGTTATTTCAATACCTAGTTAGGGAGAGTAAAAAGAGATTAAATGATTTCAAAGGCAGAATTAAGTAAACTTTTTGCTCTTATCCTCGGATAAACATATGAAAAGTCCTCTTATAAAATTTTGTTGTTTGCCTTGGTTAACCCAATGCAAATATAATGCCAACAAAATGTACGTGTTGATTTGCATAAATTTCTTTATCAAAATCAAGTCATAAACAAAGTTACTATTTTTAACTTCTATTTCCTTTTCCCTTAACCCTTTTACTCCCATAAGTGACCAAGACAGAATTTCTCCTTACAGTATCAGTACAATATCAAGCAGACAAGTGATGAGAATAAAGAAAAATATCAATTAGGGATTATAAGTTGATCCAATACCAAATTCTCCAAACTAACCTCACAAGAACTGAATGGCAGACAGTAAGAAGAATTACTGAGGAGATCTTGGGAGTTAATGGGTTAAACAGACAAACAACAATTAAACAAGCACCTATCCCTCAAACTCCCAAGATCCAATCAGTAAATATTTCAATATCCTCCTGTACTTTATATGACAAGATAAACTCACCCTTTGGACACCACATGGCTTTGTTTTCAGGAACCTATAACGAAAAAACAACATCAATCAGTCTTTAGAACAAGATGCTAAGCATAACCTTCCTGACAGGAAACTTTCCAACAAGTAAGCCATCCTCTGATTATTTTCCTGTTCAAGAAGGAGAATTTCTACCTCGGAAAACCTGTGATTTTCCATGATTTGCAACCCTCAGCAAGAAAATGAATATCCCCACCCCATGACATCCCTGAGAACTGGATTAGTGTTGTTTAAACAGTTTTAAGAGACAAAGATCACAGCTGTGGGGGTTATTTAATATTTTTGTTATTGTTTAACAAAATCTGTTTATTAGAAACAAGACAGATGCAATATAAATCAAAATGTTTGAGTCACGTCTGAATATATTTTAAATGGGTAAGGAGGTTGGGCAACCAATATCCCATACAAATCTTCCGAATGATCTCGCTGAAATAGCCTACTCACGATTACAGCCTGAAAGAGAGAAGGAGACTGACAGAATTTGTCTCTGATCGACCTTGCCTTGCAATCAATGGGTCCAAAGTAACAATTAAAGAAAAAAGTAGTTTACAATCAGGGGGGTACGTTATTACGTTTCGTGACGTTCAGTGACTTGAAGTTAAGTTTATTCAAGTAAATATAATAAGAACTTTCTTAAATTTCTCATTTTACTCTGGAGAAGTGTATAAGTTGATTAATTTGTTAGAAGTTTGAGGTTCTATTTTACCTGAATGAAATGCAAGTAAAATTACACAGCCGAATTAGATGACACGTGACAGTTTGTGACCCGTGGAACAAAGTGATAGAGGAGAAGTTTAAGATGCCTCCAATTGCGGAAAAATTTGAACTGTCTTTCATACTTACAGATGGATTAAGAGTTCTGATAAGGAGAAAACTCGCGTTCAAACCCAGTTTTTGGCCGGACAGCACGCTTGTATACTTTTCGTGAATAGTGTCTCGTCGTCTAGTCCATTGATTCTATTAGCCTCGTTTCGCACATAGTTCAAGGTCCAACATGGGGTGACCAGGGGGCGGGGACAAAGGACAACAGGAGGTGTGGCGTGGGTTTCCCTAGTAACGTCAGGGGGTGGGGAGGGGGGTAAGTAACAAATAGGATTTTTATCTGGTTTGTTGTTTGTTTTCTTCATTTAAGCCTGTAAAATACTCTATACTGGAACTACATGTAATATTCGTATTGATTTCTATAGATTTGCAAGTTTTTTCGTATTTAGAGTCCGTAGCAACACAAGAATTGCAATCCTTGGTAATAATTGCGTCAGACTCACGATTAACAAAATCACGAAATTGACTTCGATCATGGCAGCAAATCTTTGTCTTTTTCGATGTAGAATTGTCGCACGACTTAAAGGAGGTAACTCTGAACTGAATATAGATGTAAATGAAAGAAAGATAAAGATAATGAAAGATAAGTACGAGACTACGTATGCAATTTGCAATCCATGAGTTCGGTCATGCCCCATGACTTTTTTTCTTCGCGTGAGGCGTCCTTGAATATACCTCCACCAATCAAATCCCCTCAGTAAGACAATAGAAAAATTTTCCACCAATGATGACGTCCGTAAGAAAATCGATCAAAGTTCACATATAGTTTACTACAAAACATTTGGAAAATTGGGAAAGATTCTCACTAAGTATTTTTACGGAGAAGCGTCTCCTAAAGGAAAGGTTTCATAGTGGACCAGAGCCCAGAGTTAAGTTTCAACCGTCCTGCTCACAATGTTTTCCAAACATCAGCGATTTCAAGGAATCAAGAGAAACTACAGCCCAGAGACTGTAGAAAAGCTTCGCGGTTCGTTCAAAATCGAATACTCTGTGTCGAGGCGAGGAGCCACAAAACTCTGGGAACTTTTGACTCGCGGAGGGAATTCTTACGTGAACGCTCTAGGAGCTCTCACGGGTAAGTTACCGTTCTGTACGAAGTTGCATGTGGAACATAATTTTTGCAGCAAACTATTTTTAATGGTTAGACTTTGCCTCCACGTGCGAGACACTCTTTTCCCAAATATGGTAGATGAGGATTTTACAAATATGGTGAATTTAGTACGTGGCGCGCAAATTGCCTGACACTTGGCCGCTCACCATGTATACATGAATCTATACCCCGAAAAGCTTCTTTTTGTCATATTAGTCACAAAAAGAAGCAAAAGTAAATCGGATCCGAGTCATTCTAGGCCACGTCAACCCAAGAAATTCTAATGACGTGGAAATTTAGAGGAATGCGAACTTTGGACTCGGACATGAATGGGCGACTGAGAACTGTGACTTGACAATTTTCCCATTCGATTTCCGTTTAAAAGTCAAGAGCTAACGTAACACTAAAACCGCGAAACAATATTCCTGATGTAGCGTACAAAGATCGTCTTCCTGGGAGGCGAATGACGCAGCACAACCCGGTTTCTACGGCGCATCAAGGCATCGACGTCAATTGATGTACCCGGAAAATTTTCTAACGCAAAATTTACTGACATTCGGATATCCCTCAAGAAAAACATTTCACCAGCGTTTTTATTTTTAAATCGAGACCAAGAAATAAAATTAGACAAACGAAGAATATGTTAGCATATTGGCATATAGTTTATTGTTTTTGCTTGAATAATACTTTCTTATCATGAATTTATTTAAAACCTGTTTGTGATTTCAGGTGGACAGGCCGTTCAGATGGCCAAGGCCGGTTTAAAAGCCATCTATCTAAGTGGATGGCAAGTTGCCGGTGATAACAATTTAGCTGGGCAGACTTATCCTGATCAAAGCCTGTATCCTGCAAACTCTGCTCCAAAACTTGTAGAGCGTATTAATAATGCGTTTATCAGGGCAGACCAGATTGCGCACATGGAAGGCACAGACAAACACATTGACTACTTTTTGCCAATCGTTGCTGATTGTGAAGCTGGATTTGGAGGCCCATTGAATGCATTTGAACTCACCAAGTCCATGGTAATTTTCTGAGTTGCATGTTAAGAACTTGTAGATAATTTTATCCATTGTTGTTTCCAATTTTTCCCTTGTTTCAACACACTGCCCACTCAAGGCCTCTGTTGTGAAGTAAAACAAAAAAGTTGATAAGCTAGAGGTCAGAAGAAGGTTAACCTTGGAGCTATTGTTTATGTGACACACCACAGTCTAAGATAATTTGGAGATCATGAGTATATAAATAATTTTTCTCTGTGTCAACTATTTTGACATGAAAATATTAATGTTGGGATAAAATGTAGGCTAGATTGGAGATGGATTAGATTGCTGTTTTGATAAAACAAAGGTTAATTTTGTTTCAACAAATGACCTCAAGGGTTTCACAAGGGCCCCAGGTACTAAATGGATATCACATCGTTGAAAAGGTCAGTGGTAGTTAAGGAAACTTTCTTTCAAACTGATGAAAAACCAAAATACATCAGGAGAAAAAAGCAAGAAATAGTTTTTCAAAATAAAGCCCTGAGAGACTTGCTGTTGCTATTTCAACATTTACTTCTCCCTCTGTTTCTGAAGGGAATGTAGGAAAATTTGGAAAGGGAATATAGCAATTCATCAGAGGTCACTTTAAGCTCTTCTCCAGGTACTTGTGAGTTGATTCAATATCAAATTCTCAGAACTAATGTCATAGGAAATGTATGATAAATAGTACAGAGAATTGCTGTTAAGATCTTGGGAGTGAAGGGCTTAAGTAGAATTTAGGTGTTAATGCTGATGTTTAATGGCTTCTTTCCTGACTAGATTGCAGCAGGTGCAGCTGCTGTTCATTTTGAAGACCAGTTGGCTTCGGAAAAGAAATGTGGTCACATGGGAGGAAAAGTGTTAGTACCCACACAACAATTTGTGAAGGTCCTCAATGCTGCACGATTGGCTGCTGATGTTCTGGATGTCCCTATTGTGATTGTTGGTAGGACTGATGCCAACTCTGCTGCTCTTGTTACCTCAGATATTGACCCATATGACAGGCCTTTCCTGACTGGAGAACGAACACCAGAAGGATTCTTCCGTGCCAAGACAGGCTTAGACCAAGCCATTGCAAGGGGCTTAGCTTATGCACCATACTGTGATGTCCTGTGGTGTGAAACTGGAAAGCCAAACCTTCAAGAAGCAAGAAGATTTGCTGAAGCCATTCATGCACACTATCCTGGAAAAATTCTGGCGTATAACTGTTCACCTTCATTCAACTGGAGGGCCAACCTCAGTGATGCAGAAATTGCTGTCTTCCAAAGGGAATTGGGTAAAATGGGATACCGCTTTCAGTTTGTAACCTTAGCTGGCTTTCACTCTCTCAATCATGCCATGTTCAAGCTTGCACGAGACTACAGAGACAATGGCATGTCTGCCTACACCAAGATTCAAGAAGATGAGTTTGCACAGGCCAAGAATGGTTTCACTGCTCACAAACATCAGAGAGAAGTTGGAACAGGGTATTTTGATCAAGTTTCCATGGCAATCAGTGGAGGAACCAGCTCAACAACAGCTCTCAAAGGCTCCACGGAAGAAGAACAATTTACTCAAAAATCAGCATATGCAATGGCCAAACTTTAAGCCTCTCTTGACATTAGAATTAATCTTTGATCTTTTTAGCAACTGCAGGAACTTTAAATTTCACTTAGTTTAATTTGATTTGGTTATGGTTTATGAGTGTAGACATATTTTACCCTTTACACCCTGGCATCAGTATGTATATTCTCAATATTCTTCTCTGCACAAATCTTAAGGAGCTGATAAGGAGAATTTGTTTAACAATCAAGAGCTTTGTAATAGTTGGTGAATATTTCCCTTATTCTTGTGACCTTAATGTTTGATTCAAGGGTGATCTTGTAAGGAGAATTTAAATGCTTGTCACTCTTAGAGCTTAAAGGGTTAAGTGTATTTGAATACTGTTTTGTGCTACTTTGTCACCCCATCTGATATTAACTTGTGTTCTTGTAAAAACAAGGAATGACTTTGTGTTGGATGTAAAAATTTACCTTAAGCTTCACTGAAATTGGAAACAAAACATCAATTCTTATCATAAAATTCCTCAATATAAATAGGACTATTTTACAATTATTTATTTTGCAAGTTTTTATGAGTAACTTATTATAATTTTAAGTAGAAAGACATTACCATAACTTAATTTGGAAATGTAACTTGCCCTTCCCACCAGTTACTGCCTTTCATGAGGAGGTTAATGCAATTGTTTATTTGTAATTGAGGTGAGCCATTTGGGATTTAGACATTTGCAAATTTGCTATTACTGGTGTTGTTTGTCACATGAAGACTATTTTGTCAACTATACTTTAGGGTCATTGTGCCACACTTTAGACTCATTTCAGTTGGTGGCCATTTAGCCAAACCCAAGCTAGCTTTTTTCTAATAAGTTAATGGAGCAGGTTACAGAGCAATAGCTGTTTTTCCCAAATCATTGATCACTGATATACTCATTTGGTGTCCAGTTTTTATCATTCAATCACGAGTACTTCAAACATGTCAAATAAACTCCAAAGTCTTTTTGGAGGAAAACAAACTAAATTGTGCATTTAAGCAGATCTCAGTTATTCATAGTGCAGGTTTCACTTGAAATTGAGATAAGTGAAGGAATGATATGACAACAAGTGAGAGATGAGATTTGTCAGAAATTAAAAAACAAAACAAAACAATCAAGGAAAGAGGTAAAGTTTACCAAAACATTGCTAAAATAATTCACTCTTGGTTACCTTTTCCCTAGTCTAATACACTATGGTTTAGCAAGTACCAGTAGTCTTTATATATTGTTGATTATAGAAATCTCTAACCTTGCTATATTTAGAATAGAATGAGGGAAAATAAAGATGCATAGAAACAAATCACTGTCTTTGTTAAATGGTTCTATAAATACTGAAAAATCCCCTGATCATAGATGAAAAACATTTAATAATTGATTCCATTCCATTATCATCACATTTTTGCAACTTTATTAAAATGAAGGAAGTTAAAAAGAAATAAAATCAGATTTAAGGTGTTCCAGGTCTTTTAAGAGAAAGTTAACCCTTTCACTCCTAAGATCTCAATAGCAATTCTCCTTACTATCTGCCATACAATTCTCAATGTTGTTTAGAGAATTTGGTATTGGATCAACTGATAATTACCTGATTGATATTTTTCTTTATTCTGATCACTAGTCTGCTTTAATGTTGTTTCAAAATTGTAAGAAGAAATCCAGTCTTGGTCACTCATGGGAGTTAAAGGGTTAAGACACTTGCATCACTGCCCATGTTCAGTTCTTGAAAAGAACAAACTCTAACATTTTTAGATTTCAGGTACTCTTTAAGGGTAGGGCTCTTGAGTGTGTTCAATTCATGCTCCCTATCATCAGAACATGCAAACAAATCTGGTCCCTCACCACAACCACCACATCCTAAAGTGCTCTTATACCCAGGATGTACCATGAGCTCACAAACTGTTTCAGAGTCCTCTGCAAAGACATTTTCTATGGCCTGTTTGAGCCTGGAGACTGTCATATCTTTCCCCATGGTGCTGAATCCAATAAAATGACTTGAAAACCTACAAGATAAGCATAAGTTAAACAATAGAACTGTCACTTGACACTTGCAGGCAGAGAACTATACTTACAACTGACTAGATAAATCCATGTCCAAGCTTCTGATTACAAACTCAGTATTTGATACATTTCCCTCACTGGAAATTCCGATACAAATCGGTCTAGACATCTCATTAAAATATGATTGAAGTAATTGCTTTGTTTTAAAGATTCAAGTATGGCAGGCTCCCAAAAGAAAACCTTTCTAGCCTCCTAAATCAACTATCATCCCATCTCAGTTCATCACACTGATCTCACAGTTGCAGATTTCCATGTTGTGATGATGTCTTACACATTCTGTTGCATTTTCATAGAACACTTGTAGGTATGCTTTGCATCTGCTAAACCTTCTTTAAGCAATGGGAAAGGTCCATAATGAGTTTTCTTGAAAATTTGTCACCTTATTCAACATTGTTTTAAACAGTTACCTTATTCCATAGTTAGATAAAATTGACTTGGAATTTTCTGCATCTGCCATAACAGATTTGTTGAAATTGTTCACAGGTTCTTTGATCCATACACAATCCTCAAGGTTTATTTCCACTGGTACTCTTGTCCAACAAATTCCAAACTCTTTTATCACCTCACACATAACTTTGCACACTTGAGGCAATACATGAACATGTTGATGTCCATCGATATGCGTTGGTAATGATCCTATATTGTCAATAAACCACTGCAGTTGGCACTCTACTTCTTCTTTGATCTGCCTTGTCAAGAAAAAAAATGCATGTCTGTTAACCCTTTAACTCCCATGGGTGGCCAAAAAAAGAATTTTTCCTTACAATATCAATACAATATCAAGCAGAAAAGTGATGAGAATAAAGATTCTCCAAACCATCCTCAAACAAATTATACAGCAGAGAGTAAGGAGAATTACCAATTGGATCTTGAGAGGGAAAGGGTTTAGTCAGGGTTTTCATTTATTTTTGAAGTAGAAGGGCACTGCCTTGTGAGTAGGTCGGTACATTGTATAATTGAGGGCCGAAGGCCTGAACCTCTAGGGGGGGTCTGGGGGCATGCTCCCCCCAGAAACTTTTAAAACTTAAGTCTCCCAGAAACGCACTTTTCTGCAATCTGGTGAAGAAATCTTCCTGGAATGACGCATACTTAATCTGATTATAGTAAAAATAATGGTACTCTGAGAGAGTTTGTTTGTTTCTCTACAGCTATAGCTACATCAAAACACTGCTGTTGTTGTCAGCCCTTCCTTTCTTCTTCTTCTTCTTCTAAAGAGTGAAACTGACAACACTCTTTGTAGTTTATGAAAACTCAAAGTCAGAGCCGTAATCATTTACGTTAATTCCTTTCGTCACCTTATATCACCCAGCAGTTAAAAATTTAAAACAAATGTTGATGGAACACAGGAATCTGATACACAATCAGCCTTGCTGAGATCAATTTTTCCAAAACCTCCGATGGGCTCTATCTTCAATGAAAATTAAATTGGATCAAAGTTTCTCTCAATTGCTCGGAATATTTGAGCTTAAAAGTCAGCTAAATGTTGGCGTACTAAGAAGCCGTGTCAGCTGATAAGCATCTTTTACGGCGACATTCGTCTCCTGATGTTTATTTTATCTTCTGATAATTTTTTGGAAAGCCTTTTCACCGGCTATAATCCAACTAAAACCGGAAAACATAACTTTAATTTTTTTAGATCATCCCTCTTGACTTTTCATGTGCAAACGAGTGCTTGCGTGAGTTTTACTTTTGCTTGCCACGATCACTCCGCAGAATGCACTTGCTTTTATGGCACGTCACGTTTAAGAGTTATGTAATAGCTAATTAGGCACTTTAGAAAGAGACAGTTCTAAAAACGCTATTTGGGACCTTAAGCAGTCAGGACGGCAACGCCAAGGAAGACTTCGTTTAAAAAACGAATTTCTGCCTATAATTTGAATTTAAAAAATGGCTGCATGTGTTTACCGTCTCATAAAGCGCCACACCTCAACTTCAGCATAACGTATCAAAGAAGTGTTGAGTTCCAACTAGAAATTAAAATAAATTGCCGTCGCGGTTTCGGTTTACAGACGACGCAAATTGTGGGGATTTCACATTGTTGTTTTGCATAGTACGGCTCAGAAATGTACAAATGCACGTGCTGAACTATTGTTCTGCCTATTATATCTTTTGTTTTTCCATGTCCTCGTTGCCGTCGCGTGGTTTCCTTAAGGTCTCTCTTATCGCGCAGCGCCTTTCTCGTCAGAGTAAATTTTATTTCCACAATCTGATGGCAAGTAATCGATAAAGAAGTTCAGAAAAAAATGTTTTAAACTTACAGGAAAGAGTTAAAATTTAGTTGAAGTTGATAGTTTTTTTCATAACGATTTTCTTTTTTTAATTTCGTGCTTTAAGTAGCCGGGAACTCTGTTTAAAGTAGACGGGTGCCAGTGTCCCAGCGGATTTGGATGGGAAAATGGGCAAGAATTTAGTTTAATGTCTAGAGAGAGGTCATTTTTGAACCTTTTCCGCGATAGTCGAACACCGCTAGATTCAATAAGAGACAAACTTGTGACACTAATTTATTTTGTCATTGTTCAATGCCCGAGTGTTGGGACGACATGGTACAGTGCGAGTTGTGCGAGGAAAGGTCACACATGAGCTGCGAGGGATTTAAGAGTGCCCCGGAGGGCGAGTGGCTCTGCATTGTCTGCAGATTGCCAGACTCTAGACGTCTTCGTAATTGTTAAGGTGTTGTTTCGGATCCCTCAACAGTTCATAATCGTTAAAATTAGAAAATAAGATTGATTTCGATGTAATAGTCTCCACTCTTGTTGAGACGTTGACATAAATGTTGATTTGCATCTGAAAATAAGCTGAGAGTTCCAATAGTTCAGAACAGAAAAATTTTTACTTATCATAGGCTTTACGAACGACTTGTAATACGAGTAGTTTCTTCGTTTTTCTTCAAAAACTGTTTAATGTTATTATTTTAGAAAATCAGACTGAGTTATTTTTGTGACTGGACGCAATAGTCTCCACTATTGTTATGACGTTTCGTATCAATGTTGATTCGCATCAGAAGAAGCAAATATTTATTGTAACAATTTCAATAGTTCGAATGCAGTGGTTTGTTCACATCTAATTATTGCGTATACTGTACGACTCGCTATAATGAATGCGGTAGAATTGGAACGAAATGGCTGTTTTTTTTAACCTTTATTGAGGAAATGTTGTGTTGTGATTGAAAAGAACATCGACCAAAAAGCTTGCAAATAGAATTAGTAACCAAATATGATACAAAGGATGCTTAAAAGGAAAGTTTGGTAGGGGGGTCCAAATCTGCGAAAAAAGTGAGCTTGTCCAATGTTCATGATCCATCCTATTGTAAGTCTAACACAAGGTGACATATTGAGCTGTTTTTCCAAAGTTCAGTGTAAGCTGTGAACAATGACTATGCCTCAAACAGCATTAGAATTTAAGGGCTTCAGTTTACAGTGGTAATTATTCTAATGCGCCCGGGCAGGTACTTTTATATCCTTTCCACGCTATTTGTCATAAACACTGTTCTCACCTCATTTAAATTTATTTCTCCATTTTCCAGTGCCTTTCTGAATCCAAACTTACCCCTCATGAAACCGTTCTCCAACGTAAGGGAACTGAGTCGCGATTTCACTGTTCGACCCTCAGTCAGGTTGACTATGACTATGCCTCAAACAGCATTAGAATTTAAGGGCTTCAGTTTACAGTGGTAATTATTCTAATGCGCCCGGGCAGGTACTTTTATATCCTTCCCACGCTATTTGTCATAAACACTGTTCTCACCTCATTTAAATCTATTTCTCCATTTTCCAGTGCCTTTCTGAATCCAAACTTACCCCTCATGAAACCGTTCTCCAACGTGAGGGAACTGAGTCGCGATTTCACTGTTCGACCCTCAGTCAGGTTGAGGTGCAATCCTAGAGGTATTGAATATTCCCTGGCTAATTTTACTGCTTCTAGGGCCTTGTCAGCGTTTACAAGGAGACTAGTACTCGAAACTACTCCAGATTGGACTGATTCTACTATACCACGGTTTCTTTGTTCACAATATCCAAAGTCATCGGCGTTTATCACAAGGAAACGGGTGGCATCCTTCTTCAAATTATTCGCCATTTTGTTTTGTTATTGTTTTTGGCCAACGATAACAGCTGGTCAGCAGAACATACAACACTAGTGCCAAGCCTCTGACCGAGAATGCAAGATGGCGAATGCGGAGAGTGATAGAGGGGGTGAGTGTGTTTGTTGAATCTCATCTGTTTCTTTCATTTAGGTCAGGAGAAAATTATTTTCCTCATTTTGTTTATCACTGATATTCCAGCTATCTCTGAGAAGAGGACACAAGCGTTTGTCTCACTGAGTGTGGGAGTTATTTTCATCTGTATTGGACTTCCACTCTGGTGGAATACTACAAAAGTTTACAGAGCAGCGCTTCCATATGATGAAATTGAACAGCTTAATCAAATTAAGGTAAGCTGCATTAATAGAAAATCTAGCAATGCTGGAGGGTGAAAAGGAGGTGGGAAACTGGAGTTTTTAAAATCATCACAAGAAGGTGTAATTTTAACGAACGTATTAGTGGATTGTTTCAGAAAAATGTTAATAGTACTTCTAGTACTTGTCTAATACTTGACAAACATTTATGAAAACGCAATAATTTTATGTTTGGCCAGATTTCAGTCTGAATAACTAGAACAGCCGCTGATTTCGATTATATTTCAGGCTGATGATGAAGGATCTGAGATCTGAGAGTTCTCCGATCCGTTTACTTGCAGAATTCCACGGCTAAATTTCTATGGCCAGGGCTTCCTTATCCAGACATAAAGAGCACTCCCCTGTTACTTTACACCATTCTCTGCGACTACATTTCTTACTGAAAAGTTTGACATTTTTATACTTCTTTTAGGTTAGGTATGTAGTAAGCCTCAAAGTAGTTGTGTTTGGTCCACAAGACCCCGTTGCTTTGAAAGAAGAGATCGAGAAGAAGCTTAATGAAGAAAAAGGTATTGTTGATTAACACTCACGTGACTGAATATGTTAAAAAAAAGGTCATAGTGTATAATAACGCTTGTGTTTAAATTAATTTTTTTGTTCTGTCCAGGTGATACTTTGATGTCAGCTGAGTACAGGCTGACAGTTGTAAGGAAAGAAATTACTGATTCTTCAATGTCAACAGAATTAAAAACCAAACCCATGCAAGGTAAGCCTTACACACTTTACACACTTTATACACACTTTATTTTTTTTATTTTTTTTGTTTTGTTGTTTAATTCAGCCATCTTATTTTTAAGACAACAAGAACGACTTTTCCTAACTACTGTAACTGCCTTGATTTCAGACAAGTTGAATGTCTCCATGTTTAACCCTTTTACCCCTGAGAGTGATTAGCATCTAATTTCTCCTTACAATATCTTCCCAGAATCACACATTAAGGTCATGAGAATAAAAGGAATGATCATCAAGTAAAGAAGCTTATGATTGTAAAACAAATTCTCCTAATCAGCACCTTGAGAAATGTATAGAGATCAGTATGGAGAATATGCATACTGATGTTAGAGTGTAAAGGTTTAGGAGATTGATATAATTTTCTCTGAAAGACATATATCACTCATTTCAAGCTTATGTTAGCAAAAAGTGCAAATTCTCTAGAAATTAAACTAGAGAAAGAATTAATCAATCTCACAGGGCTCCTACCAATCAGACAATTTCATTACTCATTCACTCAATCAATCACAGATGCACAAGTAGTCAGTCTATAAGTGAGTAAAAAAACCATACGTTGTTTTATACAACAATTTTCTGTACAGAGTTCTTATGCAAATAGTGTTTCTTGTCAACAGATTTGGATGACTATTTTCTACGACAAAACAGCTTGGAAAATGCACGAAGCCAACATTATTCCTTTTTTGTTCTACCTCATGAACCTCCAGAGTCAAACACTATCAGTGGATATATTGGAAAACATTTTCACTGCATTTTATTCAATGATAAAGGTAAGAGTACAAAAAAGAGAAATTATCAGTTTTCACCAAAAAGACAAAAGAGATGTTACTTTTTTGAAGTTCATACTTGTAAAACTTAGATGAAATGAAAGACATAATGAAATGGTTGAATTTGAATGAGATTTAGATACATATATACTTAATCCTACTTGCAGTATGATAGCAACATATTTTTTTGCATTTCTTTAGATCCAGCTAAGCTTGCTTCAGTTATTACTGAGATTGTTGGAAATGTTTTTGTTAACGAAGAAGAAGTAAACAGGCCATTTAGCTTGGCTTCAAAAAGGCAATTTGCAAAGGTATAAAAGATCAGTTTCTTGTGCATACTTGTGATTTGATAAGACTAGTATTTTTGAAGGATGCACAGAATAAAGCCCTTGTTACAGGTGATATAACATAACCCTTTGACCCATAAGAGTGACTAGCCTCTAATTTCTTGGTACAATATCACTCCTCAATCAAATATAAGGTCACAAGAATAAAGGAAAAAATCACCAACTAATAAAGCACTTGATTTTTAAACAAATTTGATTATTTTCTTTTAAGGACTCTGTGGAAAGTATGCGAGCACAGAAGTCAACAACAGGTTGGAAGTTACTTTAATTTATACAATAATAGCCCACTGTAATGAAAATATCTCTAATGGTTATAACTATTGTCTCAAAATTTATTCTCAAATAAGCTATTTCCAGTTTTTGCTCTTTAGTAAGTAGCATCACAAATTAAGGAAAGTTACCACTCCTATCAAACATAATTTTATTTGTTCAAAGTATCATAACTAATACAGCATCTGATAACAGGCCCTTGTTCATTGAAAGGTTTTCAGGTTTCCTTCACACTTTTGAACTCTGATCCAGACTCAGTCCTGGCTGAATGGGATATAGAGTCTGCCGTTCAAAGTGAGTAATATATAAAAAAGAAACCTTTAGTATATGCAATTTCTTTTTCTCTCTGTCTCTCTCATTTGTTTTGTTTCTTGGAACTACAAGGGTACTCTCAATTAATTTCTCTCTTTTTTCTTTTATTATCCAGAGTATTTGGATCCCTTCCTGTTGAATTTTCCACATTTGGATATAACTGTAGATTCTCAGGTGGACAGAAACAGGGCCCAGTTGTTCAAAGGGTTATAACACTTTCCAATGGATAAATTGCTATCAGGCTGATAAGTGTTGAAAAAATGTTCTGGGCTGTCCATTAGGAAGAGATCTATTCAGTGGTTAGTGTTATTCACCCTTTGAAGAATGGGGGCTAGTCCTTTCCAAAATAATTAATCATGGAATTTGTCTTTTGTCGTTTGAATTTTAGTTGTGGTCATTAGCATACACTAATTCAGTGAATGTTGCCATTTCAGGTTTTGCATTATAGTAGCCTTCAAATTAATCCCAAAAAGGATGGTGAAGTTTTCTATCTCCACTATGATGACTTACCTCATATGATAAATCCCATAGAAGGCAAACTTGGTATGAGTTACATTTGTTGACACATTTTTAAAGATTTATTGCCCATTTTAATTGCTCTAAGGCTGTGGACTGCTAGACAGAGGCTGGTTTTATATTCAGAGCAATTTGTAATTATTTTCATTGATATTTTTCATGTCATATTTGCAGGTTCACATATTTCTTTATATCCCAGTTTAAACTTTGTGGTGTATGTCCCGTCTAAGAAGCATTCACCAATTTACATGAAAAATAAGGATGGTAAGACCACATACATATTAGTTCTTTGTTCTTTTAAATCATTTATTTCCAAGGAGTGATCAGCAAATAATTTCTCCTTATGATATCAATGTATTGTTGAGCAGTAAGGTGCTGGGAAGTGAGAAAAATGTCATATCAAGGTTGTTGTTTGATCCTACATCAAGTTCGCAGAGCTTGTGTCAAAAAATGTGTGTTGCAGACATCAGGGAGAATTCTATTGAAAACGTGGGTGTGAAAAGTTTCTCATAAAAGAATCTTATTAACTTAGATTTAAAGGTTTAGTTTGACTGTTATTTTCTTTTGTCATCTCAGGATGTATTTTTTTTAGATGAATCTAGTTAGCCAGGAGCTTTGCCTGAAAAACTTCAAGATTGTTAATGAAAACAAAAATGTGTTTCAATAGGACTCAACAACTGCTTGTTGCCTGCTACTTGTTGAAATCACAGGTGGCTCAAGCATATTGAGCAAGTTGGAGGGATTTCTAGAATTAGCACACGATAGTTTCGTATTGATAAACCTAGGTCGTCACATAGGCAGTCTTCTTAGGAGTCATCTCCTAAATTCCTGGATGGTAAGAATTTTTTCAACACTTTTTCTGCAGGCGAGCTGAGCAGTAGCAATGCATTCATGAGTCCACAGTGGGGTGGCATCATGATTTACAATCTGCCACGGACCACGTCGACGAATAACACCAAACCACAACATATGACTGTGGAGATGAAGCCAGTCATGAAAGTGTTCCTATCACAACTTAAATTGTTACTGGGAATGATGCCTGTGGTAAGAAGTAGTGGAACTTTTAACTGAGGTATTTTAGAGTACGAATCTGGGAATGCTTCCAATATGATTGTGAACGAGTAATTTACCCATGTGGTACGGCTGCAGAACGTTTCGTAGAACAAAGAGATACGACTGCGGTCCTATTAAGGAAGTTGGAAGTCTTACGGTACTGTCTTAAAATAGACGCAGGTGTCTGAAGTCGGGCGGTACTGTTCGAAAACGGACGCAAGTTTCCGAAATCAGACAGGACTATCCGAAAATTGACGCAAGTTTCTGAAGTCGGACAGTATTGACCAAAAACGGACGCAGTTTTCGAAGTCAGGCGGTACCGTCCGAACATAAACGCAAATTTCCAAAACCGGATAGTACCGTCCGAGAATGAACACAGGTTTCCGAAATCGGACGGTACCGTCTGATACGGATAATTCAGAGACACTGCAGACAAGTTAGCACCTGAGGTTTACGATACGGTTAGATCTTTTTCCGGCAGCATGATTGCTGTAAGATCACTAAATAAGACTTTTCTTACTATTATGATGTTCTCTCGATTCTTCTCTTTGTTTAGAATCCTCCAAATGGTATCGAAATGAGAGTCGCTGATGATGCTGGGGTCGCAAAATGGGTAAAGTTGTTGCCTATTTTGTTCTTTTGTTTCCTCTTTAACTCGAAAATTACATGGAGACGCTTTTGGAGTGTTTGAGAATGTGAAGTTTCTTTATTAGGGTGCTAACTTTAATTCTGAAGAACACCTATTTTTGCTTCAAGTCCTGTTGGCAAAGGTTTTCAGTTTAGCTGTTACCTTATATAGAAACGGGAGAAGCGCGTGCAGTGCGTGGGCGCGCAAGGACATGGAGATAGGCCACGCTCCGTTTTCGCTTCTCCCTCTTGAGTGGAAGGAACCAAGAAGGCCTGCAACACAGGCCAGGTCTAAATATTGTTTGGGTTGTAAAGGAGTACTTAGGACTTTTGAGAACATGTCTATCATTTACTCTGATAGCCTCATTAGCAGACCTAAGGTAAACCATTTTCGTTAATTACAGGAACAAGAGTCGCTGATGAGGCTGAAGACAATGGAATATTTAGCAACTTCTACGATCACGTTGACGTCACTCGCACAGCTCCTCGGGAAAATCAGCAACATGGTGATCAATGATCACATTCAGCAACAAATCGAGCAGGCCCTGGGTTCCATTCATCAGGTATCGCAATCTACTTGAATGAGAGAACTTGAACTTTGACAACTTTTTTAAAATATATAGATTATGTCGACCTAGATAAAAAAAGGTTCTAGAGCAGAGAAAGAATCTGATATGCTAAGTCCTGGACTGAATTGGAATTGACCCAGTTCCGTACGTTTTTCAGTCTACAACAGCTCTTCAAGAGGGAAACGTGACTGCAGCAGTCTTTGCAGCCAAAAGTGCTATTAGATCTTCAGGTTAGTACATTTTCCGAAACGTCCTTAGTTTCTTTTCTCTTAAATCGTTCGTGGAAAGTTCCACGAGATATCCTTAGCTGTTCACTTTATTTCCCAGTAATCAATATATTTCGGTGTTCCTGATCGTTACATCATGCTTTCTCTTTCAGAGAAAGCATTTTTTGATCCATCAATACTGGAGCTGTTGTACTTTCCAGACGATCAGAAGTAAGCCTGACCTTTCAACAATTTGTCACTAGTATGTTATGTTAGGGAGATCGCCTTGTGCGGTATGGGAATCTATTACTGCTTCGGTAACATTCTAGACGTATTTTCACAGTTGTTCAATTTTCCTTACGATTTCGATAGACTCAGTCAGAGATTTGATGTCGGAGAATGAAAAGAAAAGAAATGAAGAAAGAATTGTCAGGACTAATTAACAGAGGACATCACATTTGAAAATCATCTTTTAGGCCTGGGGAGAGGGGTTTTGATGGAGCACGGTGATTTAAAGAACGGGGGGGGGGGGGGGGGGCTGCTTTTTCATTGAGCTGTATTCTATAAATAATCTGTTTTGTAATTTTCCCTCAGGTACGCCATATATATTCCGCTGTTTCTACCCATCAGTCTGCCTATTTTCCTGTCGTTGAGGCAGGCAGTGAAATGGTACAGAGGACAAGACAATGAAGACAAGAAAGACGAAGACAAGGATAAGCAAGATTGAAAACAGCACTGATCTAAAAGAATAACGAGGATGACGGGCTGGGACGAGATAGCGTGGAGTCGTGTCAACTGAGTACATGCGCAGTCTCATTTAATGAGAGGGAGCTGCAGGAAACCATTTCACAACGACATAATTTTGACAATCAAATAATTCAGAGATACGAGTTATCAGTGAGGACTTTAGGGAAAAACATGCTGGTTAGAATATGTGACCACATGTATCTGTAATACAAGCGAGGAAACGTGCAATAAAACACCGGGCAAAGCTCCAAGCGTACACTGGAGTTAACTCGCTTGGAACTGCGACAAAATGGCAAACTATCGACGACGAGAGAAACTCCCTCCTTAAAAATTTTCAGAGCGGTAGCTCATACCAGAATATAACATGTGCAAACCCAGGAAAATGAAACACACTTTGTTACTTTTGTAACAACGAATTCCATATTAGCAATTTGCCGTTAATTAACTAAATATCAATTTAAGTAGCAGGATTAAATTATAATTCCATCTTTTTATTGCGAATGAGTATTTTGGTTGTCTAAGATAAATTTTTACTCCAGCGTAGGTCACGTTCATCCTAAAATAAAGTAGAACAAAACAAAGTCTTTGTACTTTGTAAAATATTGCTTTGTTAAATATGTTATATTCTAAACTTGTCCGCTCTATATGATAGAATAGTAGGTTGTGAAAGGATCTACATCGAGAATCTACTGAATAAAATAGCTAAGCATACAATTATTTACGAAAGGAATAAAAAACGCGCCGAATGCATTGTTGAGTTATATAAGCACTTGGGAATTTTTAAGAACACTCGAGAAGTGCTTCTTCGCACTTCTCTCGTGTTCTTAAAAATTCCCAAGTGCTTATGTAACTCAACAATGCTCGAGGAACAAGTGTTTTTTTTCCTTTCATAAAATGTATCGTGAATTGCGCGCGCTCGTACCGATGACATAGGCTGCGTGCATTATGGAAATATAATGAACTCGTTCTGACCAATCACAGCGTGCGCATTTCTCTTACCATTTTATAATCCCAAATAGAAAATACGATTACAGCTATCACCTGTCCGTAGTAGTATGTACATAGAAGGTCGCATGATTTTACAAGTAATTTAAAAAAACCAAATCACTAAGAGAGAAGTGCCTTATTTTTTTTATGTAGCTAAAAGTTATTGTTTTTAAAATCGTCGCGTGATATTTGCTAGTCAACTTCAACTTTTGTCTCTGACATTGCACGGACGTCTTCGTGTCTTTAAAGACCAGCCCTGTATTAAAGAGAGTATAGAGTCAATTGTTTCTTGAGAGAAAAAGAGCGCTGATTACTTGCACACCAAGCTCCCTTACCTAAATAGTTAGGTTTGTCATGAGGGAGAGGTGGGCAATGGTTCGTTTGACCGTTTAGCCGCTGCATTTACCAATGTTTGACCGATTACTAGGCTTTAACTTGCTTTTCTGCACTTCAGCTTTGTTTGTGACCTATGGGTATAGTTTCGCAGGCTAGTAAAGGTAAAAAGTTACCTAAAACAAACCCCATCTTTATTTCTCCCTTTCTCGGTGATGGCATTTAACCGACGCTTTTAAAGCTCCTGTATAACTGTTATGGGATACGTACCAAGTGGGGTAATGGACAGCGAGGTACACCTACGAGCGGCAGGTCTGGCTTTAGGCTTTGGCCGAGTCGTTTACTGTACTCTTGGGCAGGGTTAGGGCTTTCTCCACTTAGTGGTAATAATCTCAGCAACTTGACTTGCAAGAAACCTATTACCATAATACCTTGAGCAGTTTTGCCTGAAGTTCACTGACCTGATCTCTGATGCAGAACGCATTTTCCCCTCAAACATTTCGTCGGCTGCCTTTGCGGCTGCATTCCCAGGTCCCATGGTTGCTACAGCAAGAATTTTATCCCCTCTGGAAGTGAATTAGAGAACAAGGAAAATAAAAGGCAATGACTAGTGGAACAACAAGGATTTAAACAATACATAAATATAATTATAATAATCGAGATAAAAAAGGAGGAAACCTTATATGACGCCTTCCCACACTTTAACAAACGTCGCGTGTACTCTGTTTAGAGTTTTTACTTCCTGAAGTAATTTGGCTTTTATGTTTGCTCAACTCACTTGGCAAAGTAGGCGGTGAATTTTTGTTCATCAACGCTACCGTCAATAAGCACGTCATCAAATGAATGGGCGTGACCTGCCGACAAATTTAATAGCAAAGATGTAATAAAGGTAATCACTGATCGGCTTGTGAGATTACTCGGTTTTCCTCGGCTTAGTCCTGTTATTTTGGTTTACAACACGCCTGGGGGAGAGGGGAGAGGGGAGAGGGGAGAGGGGAGAGGGGAGAGGGGAGAGGGGAGAGGGGAGAGGGGAGAGGGGAGAGGGGAGAGGGGAGAGGGGAGAGGGGAGAGGGGAGAGGGGAGAGGGGAGAGGGGAGAGGGGAGAGGGGAGAGGGGAGAGGGGAGAGGGGAGAGGGGAGAGGGGAGAGGGGAGAGGGGAGAGGGGAGAGGGGAGAGGGGAGAGGGGAGAGGGGAGAGGGGAGAGGGGAGAGGGGAGAGGGGAGAGGGGAGAGGGGAGAGGGGAGAGGGGAGAGGGGAGAGGGGAGAGGGGAGAGGGGAGAGGGGAGAGGGGAGAGGGGAGAGGGGAGAGGGGAGAGGGGAGAGGGGAGAGGGGAGAGGGGAGAGGGGAGAGGGGAGAGGGGAGAGGGGAGAGGGGAGAGGGGAGAGGGGAGAGGGGAGAGGGGAGAGGGGAGAGGGGAGAGGGGAGAGGGGAGAGGGGAGAGGGGAGAGGGGAGAGGGGAGAGGGGAGAGGGGAGAGGGGAGAGGGGAGAGGGGAGAGGGGAGAGGGGAGAGGGGAGAGGGGAGAGGGGAGAAGAGGGGAGAGGGGAGAAGAGGGGAGAGGGGAGAAGAGGGGAGAGGGGAGAAGAGGGGAGAGGGGAGAAGAGGGGGGGGGGGGCCCGGAGGATTTGGGGGATCACATGGTTTTCAGGGGGAACGGAGTGGGGATCGGCCTAGTCCTGTTATTTTGGTTTACAGCACGCTTTACAATTAAGAACCAGTTAATCATTATCGCCTGAGGGAGAGGCGAGGGTCAGAGGATTTTGAAGGATCGCATGGTCTTCAGGGGAAACGGAGAGGGGATCAGCCGTCACCGACAGAGGATAAAGGGAGACTTAAGGAAATTGACCTCTGATTAAATGCCAATGAAGTGGATCATAAGAATATTAGAGGGCCTTAAGGGGGATCATGTAAATTTAATCTTGACATAAACAAAATCCTCCGATCCCCTTTCCCCAGGTTAGAACTTCAGGCTAAGTTTGCAAGGATTTACTCGGAGGAAATTAATTCTAATTCTGCATTTCTGTTAAGATAGAAATCGGATGGTAGGAAGCAGCTAGATTCAGATACTCAGAGACACCTACCACAGTATCTGATGCTTTTACCATACTGAGAAGTCCAGAAGAATGGTATTGTGTCGATCTCTTCGTTTCCTCCAAGCATATTACGCGCAGCAGTCAGTCCTACAATATGAAAGCACAATGGGCTGAGCACGACAATTTCCAGGACTTCAAAAACCAACCTAGAGCAGAACTACCTGGTCCCCTGTGGGGAGAGTTAGACAACAGGTTTGCCCTCCAGATCTTCTAGGTATTCCTCTACTCATGCAAATTTTCTTTTTTTCAGGGACCCACTACTGGGTTTCGTAGAGAATCTTAATTTTCAAAGAAACACTTCATTACAACAAAAATAAGATAACACTACATTTTGATCGGGATCGTTTTGCCTCGAAGCGAGAGGAATGTTTATTGGACCATTTCAACGATATCACTCATAAAAACATACCATGCTTGTGCGAAATCTGCCAATGACCAATAGTAACCCTTTCCCAATCTAACATCTTCAGAGGGAAGTGAGCGATATCTCCAGCGGCAAAAACTCCTTCACAAGCCTTCATGTACTGCAACACGAAGAGACGATAGGTTGGTAAAATAGAAGCAGGCCATGCTAATCTAGCCATAACCGTACTTATATAACAAGAGCGCCTAAAGTAAGCGCGAGAAAAAGAGTGGGGCACGAGGGCAGGAGAAAAAAAAGACTATACATGATGAGCGTGAATTGCCACTGAGCAAGTTTGTCACAGTTTTAGCCACTAAACAATGCATCATCTCCTGCATTTTCCAGATCAGTTCATTGATATTTCAACTACACGTCAAAAACTGTTGCTGACGAACGTGGGCGTCCGAAATCAGACGGTACCGTCCTAAAACGGATACAGGTGTCCGACATCCGACAATAGTGAAAGAAATTAAAGACAGGTGTTGGATACTAGTGTCCAAAATAGAGATTAGTGTCTAAAACGAACACTAGTGTCCAAAATAAAGACCAGTATCTAAAAACGGACACCAGTGTCCAAAATAAAGACTAGTGTCTAAAAACGGACACTAATGTCCAAAATCGGACGGTACCATTTTTTTTTAAATTTTTAAGCCTACGTAGTTTTTCAGGGTTAATCCTGGAAAAGATGGCCATCGCCGAAATGGCCTGTATTGGAATCACCCTAAGGCTAACTTTAAAAACTGCATATCGCAAAAGTATTCTAACCTTATCAACAATTACATCTCCGCGGCTGGTCTGAGGCACGCTACTGTTTTTTAAGAAGTCTGTGGATGGTGATACACCTAGGAAAGGCAGTAAATAGTGGTTTGCGTAGACTCCAGAACTAGAGAAATGTTTTGTTCTTAGGCATCACACTTCCCTCACATAATGTCTCTTTTCACACGAGACTCGATGGATGCCAGCAAATTGTGCGGGAGACTTAGCAGTTTTGCTTGGTTATACCCTGGCTCTCCATCCTAGATCGAGTTGTTTCAAACGCGATTAACTTAGCTCAGGGTTAGAGTAAATTTTTGAAAGTACTAGTTCAGCTTTACGAAGAAGTCTCCTGGTTGGACATTTTATGGCGTTCAGTTTTGCCTTGTACATAGGCTTGCAAAGAACAGAATCAAACCGAAAGTTAATTTTTTGCACTCTCAATTGGCGCTGAAGTTAGTGGTTTACTAAAGGAACCTTACCTACTCCCTGGATACAGACATCAGCAGGAACTTCTGTTCCATTGTTAAAACACACAGCTGTTAACTGAAAGCAATACACCAGACACCTCGTATTACAGACGAACCGAATAAACTGACAATTCAATCGGTTAACTTTTAAGTTGCACTCAATTCTTAGAGTAAATGTTTGTCTCTTCGGGTTTATGAATTTTGGATAATAATTATCATTTTTAATGATTCACAATACACATTAATCCTCTCAAGCATGAACCACCCTTGTCAGTTCTCTCTTAATTTTTCAAGTATCAATTGGTGGTTGCAATTTTACTGTTGCTTTACGGTTTCTTTAGGTTAAAAGGAATTTGTGTATGTCCTAAAACTCCTGATGTGTAGCTCCATCCAATCACAGGATGACAAAAATTAACTTCCTTAGTTAAACTGAGAAAAATCCTCACTTTTCCGCTGTCGCCTTTGAAACTACTCGCAGCAGCATCGGTGATGAATTTTACTCCTTTGCTTTCATGAGTCTAGAAGAAGAGGAAACAGAGTTTCAGAGTGTGATTAATCAAGCTTTACAGTAGGAAAAAAGAATGATTCAAGACTGTTTGGGTAAATAGGTCGTTTGCCTTTTGATCAGCCTTAAGTGTTCATGCCCAACTCCTAAACATCCCTGAGCCGTCCCCTGTTCTCCACGTCTACACAGACACGAGGTTGCGAGGGACTAGCACCTCCCGCTTCCTCGTTGAAAATCGACCGGGTACGAGTCAGTAATGCATCCCATTACCTTTTTCAGCATGGCGCCAATCTTCTCGCCCAGCACGTTCGCAAAAGGAATTCTGCTTCTTCCAACACATGTCACAGACGCAGCTTTGTCTGCAAAGCTCGACGCCAGTTCCATACCTTACGGATCAAGGTGAAAAGGTGGAGCAAGTTAACAGCAATATTCTTCCCTCATAAGTAGTAATACTTAAGCTTTTTCCAGGCGTTCAGTTAGTAAAACAGAGCGCGATAGTTGTGGCTGGGCGAAAAACGAGGAAAGCTTGGGTCGGGTTGCATGACCCAACCCAAACTAAAAAAATGAATAAAGAGGGCGAGTTTCTAGAGAAATGTGGATTTTATTCAGGTTTGGCATGGTCCACTGTTCTGAAAGCTGTGGATTTAAAAATGCTAAGACAAGAATTTGCGATTGTAGCGATTAAATGACAAATGAAGTTTACTTTTTTCAAAAGAAACTGTGGTGCTGCAAACTCGAAAAAGTTTGTCAAACACTCCCCTTTGGTTCGTGATTCATAAACTTTGCTCGTTTTCTCCCAGAATCTCAAGTTGGAGATATTACGCCGGAAAACAAATGGAAAGCGCAACTATTGCTAAACTAACAGATGCAAAATAAATTAAAGGGTCTGGCATTTGAAACCACGGGCTGGAAACCGATTAAATTGTAAAAAAATTTAATGAGACATAATAACATTAATGATTTACCTATAAACGAAGTCCCAATGATGACCACGTTCTTTCCAGGGACGAAGGAGGCTACATAAAATATAAACACACGTGGTTTTACTGAGCTTACCAAAAATGACGTTGTAGGTGACAGCTATATAAGAGGCCTAAAGTAAAAGATGATAATGGCGGCTAACAACAACAACAAAGTTAAATAAAACAAGGAAATAACGAAAACTCAAAGCTAACACCGACATGTTCAATTCCTTAAGTGCAACAAAACGTGAGTGCAAGATGAAGTAAGACTGGTTCTGCAAACCTTCGCTTGAAGGTAAATTTCTTTTAACACTTGACAACAAATTGCCCTTAAATGTACCCACCAATCTGGTTAGCATCCTCAGGACTCCTCAGTAAGAAGATGTTCTCCAGATCACTTCCAGGTATACTTAAACTTCTCGGTCTAGATGCAAGTAAAATCAGACGACATAACTCGATGAAATAGTAGGCTTGTAGCATGCAAATTGAATGTACTACACTAAAATTGAACCGTGTAATGAAAGCCAATTTTTTAGAGGTGGACAGTTTAACAAATGGATGAAAGAGTAAAGTAAAAAGTAAAAAAATGAATGAAGAATGGATGGAAGGGTAGAGAGAATAAAGGATATATTAAAAAAAAAGTACGTATGGATGCGTGAAATGGGAGAAATTACAGATAGGAAGAAGAAAGGTGATATCAAATGAAGGGTTCTAGGGATGTAAGGAGAGAAGAAAAGAATCACTGGATGAGTGATGGGAAAGGGAGAAGGACACTTGAAGGAACAATGCTTACACAATAAATGTGGTCAAATAAATCATAACAGATCAATAGTTAACAAAAACCCACATCAACAAATGCATGAAAAGTACAAGTAGGAATAAGTGCAATAGACATGAACATGAACTGTAACAGAAATTAACTCACTTTCCTCCTGTAGCAATCAATACACTATCATAGTTAAGAACTGTGCCATTACTCAAAGTGACAGTTTTTTTGTTATTGTCCAGTGCAGTGGCCTGAAATATGAGAAAAATAACAAAATGCTATATCATTAACACTTGCAATATAAAAAAAACAGAAAATAACAAAATGCTATATCATTAAACACTTGCAATATTAATAAAAAAACAGAAAAATAACAAAATGCTATATCATTAAACACTTGCAATATTAAAAAAAAACAGAAAAACAACAAAATTCTACATTAAACACTTGTAATATAAAAAAAAAAACAGAATAACAAAATGCTATATCATTAAACACTTGCAAAAAAATAATGCTATGCCAAGTGCAGTAACCACATTTTTTCTTTCTTTCCACAAATTTTAATACACAGCTATGCAAAATACAACTGAATGATAAGTTTCTGTTTCATCTCTCCATGAGGGCTCCATGACCATATAATGACATACCTCAGTTTTTGTCATGAGCTCAATGTCATGATCCTTGAGAAATTCCATTGAACGTAACTTTAAAGAATCAGCCGTGGCAGCTAATTTCTAAATTGAAAGAAACAACCCATTCATGACAACACACTTAAATTAAAAAGACCAATTATTATAAACAACAAAACAGTTTATAAGAAGTAACTCAATGAAATATAAGCTACCCCATTCTGCTAAATATTTTGGTTTGAACTCTGGGGTACAACTTAACCTTGATACAATTCAGAGCCACTTCCAAAGAACTTACAGTTTTAATATTTACAAAAGTATTGGAAGATTTTTATGGATCAAAACACAACAACTCTGACAAATGGAAAGCTGTTCCAACAAATTATGAAAAGCTTTTCCAGTGAAGCTTTGATTGGAATGGATTTAGATCAACAGATCCTAACAGAACTGCAGCAATGAAGATGAATCTCATGATGACTTACTACACAATTCCAAATTCACACTCAAAAAGGCTATGGAATCCAATTCTGTTGGACAAGTAGGGCAGTATTCAAATCAACATTTAAATTCACACCAATCTCTCAACAAATCAGACCAAACTCTACAGAGAAGCTACAACAATAACAACCTTCAGATGATCAGTTAAGTCTCCAAGGAAATTATAGCTGAACACATATTAGGATGACTTACCAAAAGCAAATAGCATGAGCATAACACTAACCTTACTTAAAATTGGTCTATCATAGGGCAAGTGAGCCTCTTTTGTAATCATGATAACACGCCCTGTGAGGAACAGAAGTTCAATTACCTGTAAGCTAACACTCAGGTGTTTGAAAAAAAATCAAAACTCTTAGCTGGTAACAGGTTGTAGTAAATATTATTCAGTCAACAGGTTCAAAGCATTTGTTACAACCATTCTTAGTCAAACAATTGTTAATGATTAAAAGTAACCATCGCTTGACTCCCAGTAGAACTTCCTGACATTATGATCAGTAAAAATTTGCTCCCACATTTAAAAATAAAATATTCCCAATCTGCAGAAGAAAACTACTGCAATATTCATGTATCATATAATAAGTATCAGTCCTGGTACCTCTGAATCCCTCTTCTCTCAATGTCTCGGCAGCTTTCATGGCTGCTCCACCTGCATAGTGTAAAAACATCAACTCTCAATTTTTACATCAAACCTCCTGCTTCTACAAGGACCCTTTTTTAAGTTCCACCCCTAGTTTGTGTATCACTAAGATAATTTAAGGCTAAATAACTGTCTAATACCCTTTTAGTACCTTGGAAGTCATGAGGGGACGCAAATCGTCTGCACTGTAAGTACATATCACAATTTACGAAAACTTCATTATTCTTGTGAAAAATGATAGCCGTCTTATTGAAACTTGATGACAAGTATAAGCCGGCAAAGAAAACAGTGCAAAAGCAATTATCTGTCACATCGATGTCAGCAGCAACAGGATTATGACACCTTACAGGAAAGCTGCCTGGAGCGTTCAAAAAGTCCCATACATTTTCTTAGACTAAAAGTCTAAGAAAATGTAGGGGACTCTCCGGGATACTTACAGTACAGACGATTTGCGTCCCCTCATGAGGTTTCTATGAGAAAATACTTTTCGTTGAGACTCTTGTCTGACATAAATCATCCTTATTAAACTATCTTTAACCCTTTAAATCCTGACATCAGTATGCATATTCTCCATACTGTTCCCTATAAATTTCCTGAGGTGCGAACAAGGAGAATTTGTTGAACAATCAAGAACTCTTTTATCAATCAGATTGAGCAATCATTTCCTTTATTCTTATGGAATTAATGTATGATTTGGGGCTGATATGGTAACCTTTGACTCCTCCCTGACTGGGAGCTTGGAGGAGAGAGGTAGTACTTGTTCAAGGGTAACTATGGTTACATACCTTCTTGACTACCTTAATCTTAAACTTTGACAACCCACATGACAAACCAACTATTTCAACAGCTTGCATGTACACTATGAACAAACTCACCTCCCCCAATGATAACAAATACTCGTTTGTCACAACTTGTGTCTTCCTTAACCATTGTCTTGACTCTTTTATGAGATGTAAATTGCTAAAACACAGATGACACAAATTTAAAAGTAAACAAATATATTTTGACATCATCGCTTTTATCAGATAAAGAATCATGAAATAAATATTACTAACAATATTATTACGACAGACATTTCAATTTTAATTCTCCTTTACCTCTGGATGTGCCCTAACAATAACATTACCATTCTTGATGACCACCTGAAAAGAAAAATAATTAATTTTCAGACTATTAAGAAATTTGCCATGAACATCTATGGAGAAATTATAGATTCTAAATGTTATAGAGATAACCCAGTAGTAATTTTCCCACGGCAAGTTGAGCACCAGCACAACCTATACTCTGGGTATATTTAAATGCTTCCTGATACACCAGTCAATCTTTACTTTTTTCCTTTTTACAATCTCTTCTAAAAGTGTATCCTCTTTCAAGTTTTCCATGTGTCTAACAACAGTCCACCCTATCTTTCATATTTCTTTCTCTGATTCCCAGATTATTCAACTCTGTCAAAGTTTTTACACCTTTGTTACTGTATAAAAACCCAACTGACCTCAAATTTGGGTAAACTGTCCAGCCCAGGAAAGTCTTCAATATCACCAGTTTTGACATTAAAGCAGGCTCCATGCCAGGGACAGCGTACTCGTCCACTAGAGAGATGACCAGTGGATAAAGGAGCCCCATAGTGAGTACACTTGTGGCCAACTGCAGAATACTCCCCATTCTCACGTACCAGCAGTGCTTTACCTTCTCCAATGTCAATTGTTCTCATACTGCATTTAAAGGAGACAAGGTTGAAATATAGGTATGCTATGCATGCAAGTTATTTTTTTAGATGGGTGGGTTGAAGTGGGACACTTTGAGTGACTGATTTTTCCAATTTTGAAACATAAAAAAAGCCTAAACTTTCAAAGTTTCCAACAAAAATACCTTTCAGTAGAGGGCAAATAAGTTCCTTCCAATTTATATGAAATAAACCCTGACATAGGTAGTTTGTGGTCTGTCATTACTGTTGTCTGAACAATTTTAAGCATGAATAAACTGCATTTGTACCATGCTTACTGTAGTCTCCTTTACAGCCATTGTTTGGTCTTGTCACACAACATCTCCCCTGCCTCTGTTGCATGACAAGACCAAACAGTGAATGCAAATGAGACTTTGTTAGCTTGCTTGTGATAAAATGCAGGTTGTTTACAAGGATATGACATGCGATAGGGTGAAATCCAAGGCAGTATAAGATAGAAAATGTCAAAGAGCACGAGAGTTGCATGGAAAATTTACTACTAATAGCATTTAGTTTCATGTGAACTTTGTTAAGTGTGGTAGGATTATGTTGTAAAATTTAGGCTGTCACTGAAAAATGTCATTTTATCAAGGTAAACCTAATCACTAGTGACAACTAAATGCACAATTGTGCCAGGAAAATACCATTTAAACACAAGATGCAATTCATGTAGAACTTCTAAAGGCAAAGAAACAGATATTTACAGGGCACTTGGCACAGAAAGTAAATATAACTTGATGATCTTTTCAACCTGAGCCAAGAGAAGGACATACAAGGCAAAAACAAGATTATTGATCAAATATGATTAATGCAAATGCTTTGAGCAAATTTTACAGCAGTCAGCAAAACTAGCCCTTACAAAACAAACGCTCCAGCGAGAACTTCATTAATTGTAGGCTTTTTACTAATGGCATGTGTGTTGTAAGTGAAGGAGCATTACACTAAACATGCTTCAACTTCTAAATGGCAGAAATTTTCCCAGCCAATTTTTGTCATCTCAAGATATCATAGTGATCAGGTCCATATGAAGGAAATTTAGGAACTCTTTCACTGGATTGATGAGCTCACAATTCTTTGTTGATATTCTTCCTATTGTGTGCCAATGTTGGGTTGATTCCATTGCAACATTTTGTGATACCCTAATTCCAGGACATAATTGACAGGAGGGACAGTACCCTGATGCTTGGATTGGTGCAAACATTATAACACTGTAATTTCATTAGCACTAAACACACATCCTCATGTGGCAATCTGATTGGTGCTGGCAACATAACACTCAATACCCTAACATAGTTATTATTTTTATTAATGATAAAAAAATAACTCAAACTGATACCTTTAATTATCTAATTTAACAATTAGCAGAAGTCTTTGTAACTAGTTACAAATAAAATATTGCAGACAAAGAAATTGGAGTGCATTACGTTCCATCTTGCAGACAGTCATCATATTGGCCTACATTGACTTCAATCATGGTGGAGCTTTCTACAGATGTTCCTATAGATTTGGAAAAAGGAATAATAAGTCAGTTTATAATTCATGAACTTCTTCACTAAATTAGCTTTGCGGGAATCAAAGAAAAACAACACGCTAAACTGATGCTGTACGAAACAGAATGGTGTGTTGTAATTTGAAGAGGAATTATGAAATCTGAGCTAATATGAGAAAAGAGGTAACAAGATCAGAGTAAGAATTGCAACAAATGAATAATGGGGTTATGTTCCTAGGGAAACTTTGATGCTGCATGAGTGGGTGTATGACAGCTGCAGCAGCTCGGTTCTATCAAATGCGATGGTGATGTACATTAGTCACCACAAGGAGTTTATAAAGCTGACATTTCAATAGTTAGCCCTTTGCCTGCGCAAATAGAGACAAGTGAAAGCCTGTAGTTAAAGATCAATTTTCCAGGTAACAACCCACTCTTTGAGTTCCTTACAGGTTTTCCTTATCCACATGTCAGCGAGCGGTCCTATGCTTTTGTTAACTGGTAGCCAAAACGAGCAATCAAGTTATGATGTCATACAATTTTATGTACTAGAAAATTATTTGCTGTAGAAAAGGAAACCTCAACTATCTGATTACATTAAATAACCTCGGGCAGGTAAAACAATTCTAAGAGAAATCTGATTTTTTGAGGAGAAGCGCCGAATAATTTACTTGAACACATACAAGAAATTTTCGACATAATATTTTAAGTTGAATTTCTCTCTAACAACAATATATTTGATAATCTTGGTTTAAACAGGAAGGTTAAACTTGTCATATCAGTACGCGGTTTCCCTATCCATCTATAAAACGGTGAAACTACTCCAAAAACATGTTGTTAAATAAACACTTAACACGACCGACAGTTCGAGAAAATATTCACCAAATGCTCAATAAACAAATTTTAGTAATTTCATGTGAAGTGTAGCCAATATCCTCGAGTAAAGAGATCTCGAATTTGATAAAACTTGCTTCAAGTAAGTTCGCACTGCGAGAGTCTTGTTGTATTTCTGTCAAACTCAACGCATTCATGAGCATTATCTTACTGTTTTTCCAACAAGATAACACATCCCTTCTTCCTTTTGAATTCAGATGTAATCACAATTAAGCACTGACCTTTAAATTTGTCACCTACCAAAGGCACACATTCTGAATAAATTAGGCATGGAAATTCAACACAGTTGTTTATGTTCCAACTTAGGCTGATCTACAAAGCTTACCTTCCCCTGTATCTGTGGTCAGTGTCCCTGTTGTGGAAAAACTGGCAAATGATGGCTGAGGGACACTTTTTCTACTTAAAAAAACCTTCCTCTCTCTGTTAGAAGATACCGTGACTCCCATGACAGGTAAATTGCGGTATGGTAATTTTGTGTGAAAGTTGTATTTACGTACGAATTGACGCAACAAGGGTCTAAAAACATCGGGTCGGAATACAACTTTAACCGCCTTACAGAACATCTAGAACCACTTGGCGGGTGGACAATCGAAACGGAAGTCACTTTTCAAAGCAGATGATGGGCGAAATAGCTGTGGCGGCTTACCTGTCTAGTAAATGTCACCAGCTGCAGAATCTTCCAAAACATATACTATCATCCAAAGGGGTGTGATGCTGATAGGAATTGTTTCATCAAGTAAACTCAACTGTAATGTCCATCTAATTAGGCGATAGGCATGCAAGGCGTATTAAATAAACATTTAGTGGGAGTGACGGAGCTAATAAGTGAATCTTTGAATAAAATATTTAATTTACTTCCTTGTAAGTAGCAATTCTGGTGCACAGCACTTGGAAACATTTACTTTTTAAATTAATTCTCCTTGTGGTTTAGAATCACCAAATTTAGTTCCAAGGAGATACAATTACCACCCCTAACAACATTATTTTAAGTCTCTTCTCAACCAAGGATGGAGAATCTGATTTAGGAACAAGTGCAGGTGGGACATAATCAATCACATGTAAACAAAAACATATCTTCAATACCGTTATGGAGTCTAATCCTTTATCCTCAATTTTATCAAAGTGCTCTCATGGTCAGGGAAATTACTATTCACTGATTTTTTTTTTAATAGTGAGGAAAAGATTAGATTGTCAGGGGGTGGGTAAGGAATTGCCAGAGTGGAAGTAAGGGCAGGACTACTTGATTGTCAGGGATACTTACACAGGTAGTGGCTTTGCTAATTCTCTCAGCTTTGAAAATGGTTTGCAATCCAATGGAATGCTTGTCCTAAAAATGTTTTGCTTACTTAAATAAATTAAGAGGTGCAGTTGAGGGATCATGGATTGATGGCCAAAACATCTAGGTAGTAAAATGAGTAAAAAATGAGATGGAATAAATGTCAGTTCTTATTTATCCCCTTTTACTTTTACAGTTGAAGAATTTTCAGATTTATTTTTTGACATAAACAAGGTCATACCCTGATGTTTGAATACCAAACCAGTAGCTCTTGCATCCAAGGGTTGGCTGAATCACAGAGCTGCAAAAACTCCCCATTGAGGAATGCCAATATACTGTATGTCTAATCCCCCTGTACTTTACCATATTTTCACAAGCACCTCTCACACTGATTAAAATCAGACTTTTTCAATTGCTGGAGAACCGACAACAATGTCTCTCTCCCAGCAAGTATGAAGACAATGCTGCCCTCAAGATGACTTTTCAAGCAATCAGGTTATTTAAGTAAACAGTTGACAGAAACCCAGACAATCAGATCCAGACTTCAGTGCCAACATTGTGATTACCAAGGTCAGTTAAAAATAAATTTAACCTATCACATAATATGATACAAATAATGACATGATCAATCTGGGAGTCAAAGAAACATCATTTTTGACTAGCCTTTTTTTTAAGAGAAAATAAAAGCTTTTGACCCTTAACCAAGGGGTTGAAATTTTACTCTGTACAAAACATGTTTGCAATTAACTATCAAGGAGGGGAGAAAAGTCCACAAGTCAATGTCTAAAAGCAGGAAGAGGGTGTTTTTTAAGCACAATTTTACATTCACATTGACTGAATAAAACAGATTTGGAAATTTTAAACTTTATTCACCATCATTATATAATTTTTCCATTAGCACACAGGTAATGACATTATCATAATTGAAAGAAAAACATTCTTTGAAATGACTTTGCCATCAGAAACAAGCCTCCAAAACAGTAGTAATCAGCACAAGCAAGCAGGAATAAGTCACACTTAATGTTCCATTTCATCTTCATAGCCATCAGGCAAAGCATTCACGTGCGAATTGTGAAATAATGAGTGGTTACCATCACCCCATGGGAAGAGCTGAAACAAAACAGATCTCTTCTTGAGACAAATGAGACAGTAATAAAATTGAACAGCAGAAGGAATGTTACAATTTTCCTATAGGAGAAAAAGATAACTCACTGATATCAATATTAATATGATGCCCTATTAGCTGACTGGCCATATCATATATCTCACCCAGTTGTTTTCAAGGATGGGTTATGGCAAATAAATGATCATCTTTAGAAGTAATATGTAAATAGAGAATAATACATGGGCACGTGTAGATATGGAATTTCTCTTCAAGTGTTTAACTTGATAGCTCACAAGTGAGATGTCGAGTTGAACAGGAGAAGAGAAACTCCATATCTACAAGCAACCATGTATTATTTTGTTTATCATATAAACACAATAGCCCTTTACTGAGAAGAAAAGCCGACTTCATTAATGAATGAAAATAAATGAATCGACAATCCCCGAATAATAATCATAGAGTGTGTTGGCACTAACTCTTATGATGGAAAAATGCGTTGAATCATGATTACAAAAACAACAATGGTTGTAATTTTTAATTTACAAAATTCTCATTTATCGACTTTGTCCTTACCGACAGAAGAAGTCTTTCAGGTAAACAGCCAAAATCGGCCAGTGACAAATCTTCCAGTTGTCGATTTTCATTCTCAGCCGAGAGAAATGCTAACACTAAAGCCACCGAATACGTAACTTTCAGTTTTTCTTTTAGTATGTTGGTTTCCTTCCCCTTCTAGAAAAGTTTTAACCTCACTGTCTGTAAGTAATACGGATTTTTTAGTGTTTTAGCCACCATAATTCGAGCAAGCTCCGACAAACAACTTGTATCAAGAATCGTGAAGGCTTTGCCATTCATTCATCAACCTGACCGAGTAGTGCCAAAGGCGAGTGATGTGTCAGCAGCTGATTGGCTATATCAACACATGTGAAAAAATACGATATTTTTTCACGTGTGTTGTTATGGCTTTTCTCAGGGCCGGAAATCCTTGTATAACACCGCAGTTTATGTGATAAAAATTACATAAAATGGCCATTACAATACTTTTTTTACATTGCAAAAGATGTCAAAACAGTATGAAACAGTTTTCACCAGAGAAATGGAAATATGCTTCCTCTAAGAACATAACAACAATAAAAACCTGTATGTCACACAATAACCTTCTTGAACATGGACATTTTGATTACTCTTTAATTTTACAGTTTTGCATCAGTTTTGTTGTTGACGAAGGAAATTGAGTCATTCCAATCTGTTTCTTTCACCCCTTTCACTTGCAGAAGTGACAGTACACTACCCTTACATTACCAATACATTTTTCAGCAAAATGGAATAAGAACAGAAAGAACATATTTTATATGACTTAGGATTACATTCTCAGATCTGAAATGATAAGAATTGTATAAAAGACAGCGTGAAGAAATTATATTTTAATCAAGGGAGTAATTGGGTTCATACTGCTTTCAAGAGTTTGGAATGTATTCAAAAACTATGTCAGCTGTGAGACCACTGTTTGTAGAAAGGTTTAGTCAGTAATTGAGCCTAATAGCCAACCCAGCTAGAGTTTATCCCAGTTTCCTTAGCATTAGGCAAATGGAAGTATTACAACTTCCCCCCTGGATGGGATGCTTGTCCATCACAATGACAGCCCCCCAGCATTTCATCAGGCTTCCTTGATAATTTGCCAGCACCTATTTAAACTTCAGAGTAGAGAGAGGCCCAGTGAGATTTAAAAGTCCTGCCCAAGAATGCAACATGTTAATTCCCTCAGTGCTTGAACCCACCCTCTTGACCCAGAGTCCAGTGCACTGATCATTGAGCCACTGCACCTTCACACACAATTTGAAGAAATGACACTGTTCACCAACCTTAGATCTAATCCTGAGGTGAGAGTATGGTACAAACTCTGCCCTTGGATGTTCATGATGCTCTTTCTCTTTAAGATACGTATTGTAAGTACAGATAAGAATGCCAGGAATGGCAACAAAATATGAAATCAACTTCCAGGTCTTCATAGTTGCTAAAGAGAGAGAGAAGAAGAGAGAGGGAAAAAATTGGAATTTAACTGAACAATTGAAATTAGAATGCTGAAAGATAACCTGTCCTGTTTGGACGGAAGACAGTACTGGGACCCTATTTTCCTATAAACAAACATGGTAAGACCCTTTAACCCTTCACTCCCAAAATCTCAATAGTAATTCTTCTTACTGTCTGCTATACAGTTCTGTGATGTTGGTTTGGAGAATTTGGTATCGGATCAACTTATATTCCATTAATTTCTATTTTTCTTTAATCTCATTACTTGTCTGCTTGATATTGTATTGATATTGTAAAGAGAAATTCTGTCTTGGTCACTCATGGGAATTAAAGGGTTAACCATTTTAAAAAAGAAAAGTGAGTAGCATTAGAAAAATCTTTTACTACCAAAAACAAATTACATGTACCTGACAAACAAAGTAGAAAAACCCAAAATTGAAGACAAAGATTTTCACAAAAATTGAACCATGGACATACTCCTATGTAAAAAATCTCTTTTGTTTTAAAATTCAAATAACAATTTTTCCCCTCCTCCTCTCCCCCCTCTTCATTCTTTTTGTATTTACATGTTGTACCCATGATTTCACAAACTAGCCAATCACATGAAAGAACTCTGGCCTTGACATTCAAAACTAACAAGGAAATCTTTTGTTCACTTTTGTTGTTAGTTTTATGGAGTTTTGGTTAATTCTCATTTAACTTTTGTTTGTGCAAATTTGTTACCTCTTTGTTTGGGATTTTAAGAAGTTTATTTTGGCCCAATGTTGTGATTCATTTAACTACTTAAATATATATTTTCTACAGAGTTTGGACTCTTGTAGATGGATTTTTTACAATCTTTGCCCTACTATGGGATTTGGTTCTGCACATCTCATTTTCTCTAATAAGATAAAATAATAAAAATAAATGGGAATTCAACAATGGACATTCCACTAGATGGCTCTTCTTGCCCACTGTTTCCAGGTCAAATTGGAATTTGGAGTGTTGATTTTTATGGAGGGAGGAAAACTGAAAGGACCCAGAGAAGAACTCTTTAAGCAAGGAAAAGAACCAACAAAAAACTCAACCCACATGTGATGCCATATTGGGCCATAGTAGTGGTAGGCGAGTGCTCCCACCACTGCGCCATTCCTTCTCCCCTTCTCTAGCCTTATTTGTATACTTCCAATTTTTTTTCAGCTACATTTTGACGACTTGGTTTGGACATAGCAGAAAAGCTTTGGGGTTCTCGGTTACAAGGTCAATGCCAATAGCATGTAAATGAAATCACAGGGCATGATTTCAGCACCTACATCATAGCCGTAAACATTCGTCATAATAGTTTGCGCAAATACGAATGAGACTCTAGCTTCAGAATTTAGTGTTGGCCAAACAGTTACTAATATAAAACAAAATCTCTCCATTTCATCAACAGCCGTAAAACAAATCTTATCTACCAATCTCAACTGGCCAATCTCGTATGTGCGACTTCACGAGCTCGTCCCGCGATAGTAATAGTCACGGGTTAATGTGGCATTTACCCTTTCTAGACACTCGTCATACTTCCTATTTTCATTTTTGAACTAACACTATAAGTTTACATTTAAACAACGGAGGTAACCTCAGTACAATATTGAACTAAATACGTTAAGAGCAAGCGTATTAAAATAACACGCAATGCCAGTTAATGGGGCATCGTTTTGGAGCAGTAACATAATAAGATTGAATCTACTGACTTACATTCAGCATGTTTCGCCTCTGTAAGTTCTTTCTCTGCCAAAGAAGCTCCTGGAGAAGCCGTAGCTGCGAAAAATCTCTTTGAAACCAAGTTCACTCGCGAAAATATACGTGCCGCCATCTTGTAACTCCTCGAACTAAAAAACGTAATTAATGGACTTCTGGGATATCTTATCGACAAACCAATCAGAATTCGTCTTATATTGTACCACCAAAATCTAAAATGGCGGCCTGACCTTTTTTCTTTTTTTACATAAATTTTATTTTATTTTTCATACATACTCATCTCTGAGATGGATTTTTTAGAGGAGCAAAGAGAAGAGATCGAGAGCCTTAAAGCCATATTTCCTGATGAATTTTCCGAACTCAGTTCTTTCCCTCCGACGTTTATGATCAGAATTGATGAGCTAAACATCCCTTCTTCCGTCACGTCGCTTCAACTGAAGATTTCCCTTCCACTGAAATATCCAGAAGAAATCCCTTTAATCGAGATCCCAAATCGCTCGAATGCAATGCCAAAAGAGTTCATAGAAGAACTGATCTCCTTCTTAAAATGTTCGTGTGAGGAATCTGTGGGAATGCCTATGGTGTTTGGTTTAGTAGATTCAGCAAAAGAATGGGTTGAGGAAAATGCAATGAGATTCAACGGCTTTCAAGGAGACCAAGCAGCAGAAGTTGAATCAGATGAGGAAAGAGATGGTCAAGATTCTATTTACTTAGAAAATTTCAAAGACAAATTGGAAATGATCAGTGCAAAAGGTGGAAGATGGGACTTCGTCATTGGCCTAATTGGTAATAATTAGACATCATATATAATTATTTAGGTAAAGTTAAAATATTAATAAAATAAATACTCAGCAGTCTTAGCTACTAAGGCTTGATTTCTGTTGTTCTCACGATTGCGGTCATTGTTTCTCCCTGAGAAGAATTCCTGTGGTGAAGGAGTGATTTTCTGATAAACAGCTGGTTCATTATCAAGCTTACTGGACTGTTAGAGTATTTTTCTAAATTAACGTGGATTGCATTGGTTGTGCTATTCTACATTTGAAGCACCATTCACTGGTTTGCAAAACTAGTGCTGTTGTCCATACCAGTCAGATGTGAAACTAAATCAATTTCTAGTGTGTCCCTGGTGTTTTCCTACAGTTTTAACTCTCAGTTATTTATCTGTCTTTGTTATGATGAGGAGAATGATGAATAGGAACAATGTGTACATCATAAGAAGCTAAGGAGAACTTATTTGTAAATACCAGTAAGTAAATAAATACAAGCTAAATGCCTGGGGGTTGTGGTTGGAGTTGTTTGTAAGCCTCATGAGATAAATATTAATAGAAATAAATTTTAGTTGTTAAATTTTCATTGAGAGGAGTTAAATTTATTTTTCAGGGAAACCCTCAGCTGGAAAATCCACTTTCTTCAATGCTGCTACACACCAAAATATGGCAAAAATAGGTGCACATCCCTTCACCACAATTGAACCAAATATTGGGCAGGCATTTTATGCAATACCTTGCCGTTGTGTTCAGTGGAATAAACAATGCCATGCTCGATATGGCCACAGTGCACAAGGTGAAAGGTTTGTTCCAGTCTTGCTCAAAGATGTGGCTGGTTTGGTGCCAGGTGCATGTGAAGGAAGGGGACAGGGAAACAAATTTTTGAATGATCTCTTGGATGCTGATGTACTCATTCATGTTATTGATCTGTCAGGGCAGACAGATGAGAATGGGAAACCTACCACCGGTAAGTAATGGAGATTAAAATTTGATTTATTGGTTTTCTTCATTAAAACATTTTTAGTCATAATTAACCTTTTGACCCCCTAGAAGTGACTAGCATCTAATTTCTCTTTACAATATCTCTCCAGAATCACACATTCAGGTCACAGGAATACAGGAAATGATCACCACCTAAATAAGCTCTTGATTGTTTAACAAATTCTCCTTGTCAGGGCCTTAAGAAATCTGAGATAACTGTAGAGAAAAAGGCATACTGGTGTTAGGGTATAAAGGGTCATTCATGTCATATTTTTCTTTTTAGGGTGAGCTTTTGATTGTTCTTTTTTGTTATCAGATTATGACCCTACAAGAGATGTGGGATGGATCCAGCGAGAACTTCACAGCTGGATTTATGACAATATTATGGACAAATGGGACTCAATTGTGAAGAAACCAGCAAAACTATTTGACATGTTCACTGGATACCATGCATCTCAAGCATTGATTCACTTAGCATTTGAGTCAGCAGGAATCACTGATAAAAACCTCCTTACTATTCTTAAGACAGAAAAAGCAAATGCTGAACTTTTGGTGCACAAATTAGTTGATAAATTCTTGCGCTTGCGCTTTCCAGTTCTCTTAGCTCTTAACAAAGTTGACGTTCCTTATGCTGTTCAAAATTTGAAGAAATTTCAAGAGCAGTTTGTGGACATGACAATGGTCCCTGTTAGTGCAAGGAGTGAGTGTATTCTACAAAAGGCATGCAAGGATGGCGTGTTAACCTACCAAAGCGGTGCATCAAATTTTGAAATTAACCATCAAACTCAGGATCTAAGTGAAAAGTCCAAGAAAGAGTTGATACAAGTAAAAACCAGTGTCCTTGATGTCTTTGGTGACACTGGTGTCCTGCAAGCTTTGTCACAAGCTGTGAGTCTCCGATCACCAGTTTATGCATTTCCAGTTAACTGCCTTGATACTTGTCAATCGATCAGTGTGATCACAAAAGAGAAACCCCAGATACTCAGAGACTGTATTGTGTTGAAACCAGGCACAACAGTGGAAAAACTCTTTAACATCTTGCTTTATCCACCAGTTTCTCTCCTCGCTGGAGAGTATGTGAGAGCAGAAGGAGTCAGTTCCAAAGGAGTGAAAAGTGTATTACATAAACATGACATCGTGAATGAGACAAACCAGATTTTGAAAATTATGAGCACCAGGAAAGCTTCACTATCAACTAAGACTAGAAAATAAGTATCATTTTCAGATATTAGAACAGATATAATTTTAAGTACCTTCTATGTTTATTGATTAAATATTCTTAAACATTTGTAAACCAAATAAGGAGGTGCGGATTGGGTTGCAAAAACCTCCTGTCTCCCTCCTCCCCAGCACCCAGCTTTATAACTCATATCCAGCTTTCTTTTGAATCCTTTTTTCAAATTTACAAATTCTTGAAAATTTAAGAAAATAATATCCTGTAGGTTTCTTCACAACTTTTGGAAAAATTCAAAAGTAAGTGCAAGTAATTTTCTAAAGAAATATGACAACATTGAGTGGGTTAGGGCTTGTTTCAGCAGAATAAATGCTGCCTTGAGAATTGTCTGTTTTGAAAAAAGTCTCTTAAATATTTTGATTAATCAACAATAAACTATTTTACATAATGAGAAAAATATTAAATATAAAAATTGTACGTATTCCCACAGGTATGGAAACCCTATTCAATCTCTTTGCTCTTCAACGCATCCTTCATGAAGAATTCATCTTCAGTGTAAAATGTCAGTCCACAATTTGCTGCAAATTCTTTATCACTTGCTCCATGGTCTTTGGCCCGTCCAGCAGCATCACCAACAAAGAAACTCTTCTCCTTATTAACTTTCATGTCACCATTACATTTTTGACAGAAGAATTCCCACATCCCTGTGTTGGGTTTACGGTAGCAATCCTTTGATGTAGCTACAAAGATCTGAAAGGGTAGAGCTACCTGAAAAAAACCAGAAATAAAAAATACATTGACCATGAAGCCATGTGTCTCTGGATAAAATTAAAAGGGAGAGATGAAAGGGAAAAGTTCACTCAATGCAAGCCAAGTGGCTTTTCCAGCAAGAGCTTATTCCTGTTTCTGTAGAATGAAGAGAATGCAAGTATTGCCACTCCCCCTGAATGGGATGGTAGTTCAGGTTACACCCCTCCCCACCCCCCTGGGTTCCCTGCCAGTTTGCTACTACCCATTTATACACCAGGGTGGAAAGAGACACCTCAACAGTAAAGTTTCCTGCCCACGAAAAACAACTCGGTGATCCAGTCAGGCCTTGTACACAGGCCTCACCATCCCAAGATCAAGGTGTAACCATTGGGCTGGCATATCTCCTCTAGAAGGATTAGGCTTGATAACCAGCTGCCTCTCTCTTGACCCTCTATAGTCGAGCATGAGTGACTAGCATCTAATTTGTCTTTATATTAATGCTCTTGAGTAATTCAACAAGATCATAAGAATAACTAAAATGATCATCAACCTAAGGAGCTTTAATTGTTAAACAAATTGACTACTTGTCAGTAATAAAGGACATGTATAGAGAACAGTAAGGAGAATATGCATATTGATGTTAGGGTGTTAAGGGTAAAGGGTCTCCTCAAGATGTAAACAAGCAGATGCTTAACCATAGACCTTTCATCCCTGTTGTGAATAAACTGCTGCAGAACAAAAAGAGTAACACTTGTACATTTACCCTGAGTTTACACAATAAGTAAGGGCATCCTAAAGTTATGACCTATAGTTACTTTTCCCAGCATAATTCCATTCAACCTTTGTGGAGATCCACAACACTTACTGGCTCATGCTTCTAATTTTGATTAGAAAACAATGGAATTTAGACCCTTGGTTGGAAGATGCTTATATGAAAGAAATTTGTCTTTGGGAGCTGTTAGTACCTTCTTAACAAAACCAATGAGCCTGCCTTTCTTCTCATCCATAACTTTTTGTTTTGAGGCCTTTGCTTTGCCAATAGCAGCCTGGTTAGTGAAGATTACAAGTTTATATCCATCCCTGTGAAGGGTTGTTAGTTTCTGTACACAGGAGGGGTATAGTAAGGACCAAGCATCTGGTCCATGTTTGAATAAAGATGTTTTTGCCAAAGTGCCATCAAAGTCAAAGGCTGCAATTTGTTGTGAAGGTTGGATTTTCTGTGACACATAATAAAGTAATGTTCCTTTCCACTTCCAAGTGGGGGGCAAATTGCTTTTACCATGTGACTGAGAAACATCGCTGCTTGTTATGTCCTCACCTAGAAATATAATTTTTCAATTAATCCTTTGGTCCCTGAGAGTGATTAACATCTAATTTCCCCTTACAATATCATCTCCGAATCTCACATCAAGGTCACGAGTCAGAATAAAGGAGGTGATCACCATGAAACAAAAGAAGTCCTTGATTTTTAAAATGCATACCATTCTCCTTTTCTGCACCTTAGGAAATGTATGGAGAACAGTATGGAGAATATACTTATTGATGTTAGGGTGTAAAGGTTTAAGACTGAAATCTGACCATTACAATAGTCTAGTAATAATCTTATCATATATTAACCGAATTGAGTGCAACACTTGATGACAGAAGTTCCAAAACATTGCAAAAGTCGGAAGTTTCTGGGTGATATCAAAATTTAAATAATTTGTTTCACACTGCACTGTAATTTCTTTGGAAGGAAAGACCCACAACTCGTTCGGAAAGTAATTAAAATTAATTCTTATAATATATTTACCATACAAAACAAACATCCTGACTCACTGGAAAATCTCCTACCTTTTCTGGGTGCCCTTAAAAATCTTTTGATGCCCAACGATTTTTCATCGCTAGCATCAGCATCGACTTCCTCGATTTTTCTCTTCACAGATTTTGAACTACCCTCCATTCTGACGTCCCCGTCATCGGTTAGGTATGTGGTGTATGTTGTTCAGATTCCTCTAAATATCAGGACATTACACTTCCCATACACCACCTACTTACTATAAAATAAAAACACGTGCAAACTTTCAAGATGGCGGATTGCTGTCCAACCAGTACTCTGCAATTATAAACTACTCGTCTTTCTCGTGAGAATCCACGCAATTGGATCATGTCGAGGCTTATTGTTAGGAACTTACCAAAGAACATAAAGGAAGAAAGGATCCGTTCTGTTTTTGAGGCAAAAGGAGAATTAACGGATGTCAAATTATGTTATACAAAGGATGGCAAGTTTCGACGATTTGGGTTCATTGGGTATAAAACTGAAGAAGAAGCGAAATCTGCTCTGAACCACTTTAATAAATCGTTTATAGACACCTCAAAGATATTCGTAGATGTTGCTAAAAACCTTGGAGATGAAACACTTCCACGGCCTTGGAGCAAATATTCGCAAGGCAGTTCTGCGAACGAGAGACTGAAGAAGAACCTCGAAGAAAAGAACGAGAAGTTAATAACCCAGAACCCAGAAGGCATCAAAATAGAAAATTGTGAATCGGATGGGTTAGGGAAGAAAAAAGATAAGAAAAAGAAAAAGAGAGCGAAAATTTTAGGTGATCTGGAGGATGATGTTGAATTTCAGGAATTCTTAAATGTGCATAAAAACCGTGGCTCAAAGCAAACCTGGAGCAATGATAACATAGAACGTGGAGAGCCAGAATCAAGTTTAAATCAGATATGCGAGGGAAGAGAGGAGATTTCAGTACAGAATAAGGTACGTAGCTAATGACGTATATATTGGGAAGGCTAAGCTGCAGAATACCCTGCCACTTATTTACATGTCATTGAATATGAATAACGTTTATTGTGTTATGCCTTGTTCTTCAAAGCTTACCGACACATGTAAATGAGGTGGGCCAAAGTGGCAAGGGTATTCCGCAGTTGCTCTTATTGGGACTAAACCAAAGATCTCCATGGCTTATTTCAGCTAATGTAGGTCACATTTGGATTGGCACAAGTCTTCCAAGACCCTCTTGCTTTTTTGCTCAGCTTGGGCCAACTTTTAAAAGAATGGATGGTACTCTTCTCCAGATGAATTGTCATTCAGTCTGAAGTGTCAACTGTTTCATTCAATTGATACACTTCTTGATGAAGGTTTTTCTTGTCATTCACATTATTTATTCTCTTAATGACTGGACAATGGTTTAACCTAACTTTGCATTTTTTCAATTTTTAGCATTCTGAGGAACAATTAAAATATGATTATTCTGATGGAAGTGAAAATGAAGATGAAGTCTATGATGTAGCAGGTACATGTGTTTTGAAAGGAAAACCAGGCTTCATTGGCCTGCAATCTTGGCAATTCTATCAGTCTTAAAAAGTATCAACTGAACCCTTTCTCCACAAGGTTCTGAAAATGAATTCTGTATTTTGTCTGCTATACATTTCCAATAATTTAACCTTAAGAACTTGGCATTTGACAAAATATTGTCCCGTAGATAATAGTGTTTCTTCTTTTTACCTTTCTGCATGACAATGTTTTGCTCTTTGTAGGAGATAATTATATTTTGTGACTGTAGGGAGAGAAAGAATCAGCTAGAGTTTGTTTCATTGGAAAATCTGTGTTGTTGCAGGATCTAAAGGAGTTACAGAGGAAGAGAATTATTCAAAACACAATGAGGAAGATGATGAGGAAGCCAAAATGGCTAAGGATTCTAAACTGTCTGATATGGATTACTTAAAATCAAAGGTTGTTTCAAACACACAGAATCCTCTCAAAACTGAGAAAGGCAAAAAATTTCAGAAGAGGAAAAGAGTTGATGGAAAGGATGAAGAGAAGAGAAATAAAGAAAACTTTGGTGAGGAATCTTTGGATACTAGAAGAAGCGAAAATGAGGAAGACAGTAATGATGGTGATGATGACAAGGATAATAATGATGGTGGTGATGATGATGATGATGATGGTAGTGGTGGCAGTGACACAAATAATAATGATAAGGACAGTTCAGATGCTGTTGGTAATGTAGAAAAAATCAAGACTACTAGTCCAATAGATGCTGCATTTGGAACAATAAAAATGAAAGGGTTACCCTTCAAAGCCAAAAAGAAACACATCAGAGACTTTTTTGCGCCGCTGAAAGTGCTGGATATAAGAATAATTAAAAATCACCAAGGAAAGCCCACAGGCTGCGGTTTTGTAGATTTTTCGAATGAGAAGGATATTAAAGAGGCACTCAAGAGAGATCGGGATTTTATTCAGGGTAGGTACATTGAGTTGTCTAGAGTCAAAGAAGAACAGCAATTGAACCAGGAGACAGAGAAGAATAAACCTTGGATGAAGAAACTGGCAGCTCAAGGAGAAGAGGGTGAATTTGAAAGCATTGCAGAGGTGAGAGATGGTGAAGATGGTTGTTAGCTAAAAGAGTGATTACATTCAAAAACTGAAGGGCTGGTTATTTAAACAAAGGTTAATTGTTGTTTAACAAAAATGTTTTCTAAGCCATCTTCAGTTTAGCTGAACCTTTTATTAGAACACAGATTTGTTTTAGTGAACAGTGTCAAGAGGGACAAAAGCTAATAGTGGAAGGACATTTATTTGATTAAATCAACCCTCTTATAGAGAATCCCTGAGACCCGCTGCTTGCATAAAACTGCAGTTTGGGTTAGACCTCATTTGAATAACTGGCCCTAAATCATTACATGCAATGATGTTGGATGTCTGTGTGGCAAGTTAAGGACTAAGTTTTCCCCTTTGTTTTTTTGGCCCAAAGTCTCTTTTATCTAGAAAAGTCAAGAACAATCTGGAAAAAAATAACAAGATTTTGGTGGCAGAACCAGCTTTAAGTTTGTTAAGGGTGTATTTTACTGTACAGCTGCCCCCCTCCTCCCCCCCCCCCTCTCTCTCTCTCTCTCTCTCTCTCTCTCCCTGAATAAACCAGACATTCTTAGTTGCTTTCATTCAGATGTGAGAAGTTAATTTACAGTTGTGTGTACTATAGTGGACTCCAATGAACCCTTTCACTCCCAAGATTTCAATAGTAATTCTCTGTACTGTCTGCTAGGCAATTCTTATTATTTTAGTTCAGAGAATTGAGTACTGAATCAACTAATCCCTTAATTAATTTTTTTTTCTCATCACTTGTCAGCTTAATGTTGTATTGATATTGTAAGGAGAAATTCTGCCTTGGTCAAAGGGTTGATACAGACACTAAGGGTACATGCTCTAGAGTCAAGCTAGGTGTCCATGGCTGCTAGTTTGTTACACTCCATAAAATGATACCATTGTATTTTGTGTTTAGTCTGGCCGTCTCTTTCTCCGCAACTTGGCCTTTAGTTGTTCAGAGGAAGACTTGCAAAACCTGTTTGACAAGTTTGGTCCTCTAACAGAGACATATCTACCCCTGGACAAGACTACAAATAAACCCATAGGAATTGGGTTTGTCACATTTGTTATGCCAGAGCATGCTGTGAAGGCTTTCAATGAACTTGATGGCAAAGTATTTCAAGGAAGACTGCTCCACATATTACCATCCAAGGCCAAGGAAACTAAAGAAGACGAAAAAACAGGTTTGTTGTTTAGCAAGTGAGATAAACTTGGTAGCAAATAATTGCACCATGTCTCTGCAAACTGCTCTGTATGTACTGCTCCGAAGTTAAGGTGCTGCAGCTCATGTTGCAATCATACGCACAGAGGCACTTCCTTTTCACAGGTGCTTTGGGTGTGGGGGTGTCTGACTAATAATTTATATTACAGCGTTGGCAAGGGTACCTTATAAGGAATAGTTTTGTGGAATATCTTCACAGATGCAGCAACATCCTTCAAGTTGAAGCGCGATGCAAAAAAGAAAACTCTTAGTGGCCATGACCACAATTGGAACACATTATTTTTGGGAATGAATGCTGTTGCTGATGTGATGGCTGATCAGTATCACACCACTAAGGGTAGCATTCTAGATGATGCTTCTTCCAGAAGTCTGGCTGTACGCATGGCTCTTGGGGAGACACAAGTTGTAACAGAGACAAGGAAGTTTCTTGTGTCTCAAGGCGTCAAGCTTGATGTTTTTGGACAGGTGTGTGGTTAGCATTTGAATTTTTGCTGCTTGTACTCTCTTTTATTCACAAATTTTGTCTGAAAATATTTCTCTTATTTTTTTCTAACAAAGTGACTGGTTGCATCCAGATACTTGAGATAGAAGAGTTATAGAGAATTTTTTTTACAAGCTAAAATGGTTGACAATGGATCATAACAGTACCTTGAGAAAATTGTAGGGTTTAACCCTTAAACTCCCAAGATCTCGTCTGTAATTCTCCTTACTGTCTGCGATACAGTTCTTGTGATTTCAGTCTGGAGAATTTGGTATTGGATCAACTCATAATCCCCTAATTGGTATTTCTGAGAAATTCTGTCTTGGTCACTCCTTGGAGTTAAAGGGTTAATTTATTGGTAGTGGGAAAGTGTAAAGGGTATTGATGATTTTAAATTTCCTCATACAAAAGAAACTAGACTGAGGTTCTTGATTAAAAACCTATGTTTAAACATTTGAGACAAGTTTTTTTTTACACTACAAAGACTCCATTTGTAAAAGATTATACTGTAAGGATAAATTACAGATAATCTTGTTTGTTTCTTGTGTTAAATATAGCCTGCAGCAAAAAGAAGTAAGACTGTCATGTTGGTGAAAAATCTCCCTTTCAACACATCAAGTGAAGAGCTGATGAACATTTTTTCACCGTTTGGAAAAGTGGCAAGGCTTGTGTTGCCACCATCAGGAATCACAGCTCTTGTAGAGTTCTTTGAGCCAAGCCTAGCAAAGAAGGCCTTTCAAAAGTTGGCATATAGTAAAGTAAGTTCATAACTAAAGCCTTTGATTGTTATTGCTTTATTGAAGAGCCTTTTTTTGTTTTACATCATTGTGAGACAGTGAGGGATGTAGCCTGCATAATCAGGCATGATATTGGGGAGCAAGTGCTCAAGGCTTTCTTGGTGAAAATTATAGCTGCCATCATTTGATTTATTGAGCAGTGGGAGGCTAGGGTGAGGAAGAAATTTGTACCAAGGGAGTGAGTGAGGGTCAAAAGGAAAGAGAGGGGAGGGGCTAGGGGTCTATTTCTCATGGGATTCCAGGTCAAAAAGGTGGAAGTGTAAAGCACTGATGAGAGTCATTGTGTTGTGTTCGTGGACAAGACACTTTAATGTCACAGTGCACATCCCCTCTCAGGAGTGTAGATGGGTGCCAGCAAATGAACGGGGAAAGAGACAAATTGTTACGTTAGGGGGATCTATTGCAGACCAGCATTCCTTTCAAGGGGAGTAGCAATATTCTTAACTGTATCCTGCTTCAGAAACAGGGACATATTCCATTTGTCCTCTGTTAAGACTTTTTTTTTCAGTAGATGGCTGTGTTTTAATGAAATTTTTTCTTTCTCTTAATAGTTTAAACATGTTCCATTGTACTTGGAGTGGGCTCCTTTGGGTGTTTTCTCGGAAAAACCGGAAGAAAAGAAAGAAGAAGAGATGAAAACAGAACAAAAAATGACCATTGACGAGGTGATATTCACAGCTAAGCTTTTGAGTTTCTTTTCTACCAATAAAATACACCATAGCTCAAAGATTTTAAAGACTAGTGGAAAATAACTCGACGATTTCCGTTTGTTTATTCAGCAGGGAAAAGAAGCAGCAGAGGATAAAGGAACAGATGTTGACGGCGAGGATGTTGATGATTCAGAAAATGCGGAAGGCACAACTGTTTTTGTAAAAAACTTGAATTTTGAAACATCAGAAGAAACGCTGAAAGAGGTACGGTTACTCTCAGTTCGATCAAACAAAAACACATATTATCTTTTGTCTTAAGTTATAAAACTTAAAACAGTTATGACTACACAACTTTAATCGTGATGCTTTTGTGTTAGGCATTTTCCAAGATCGGCCCACTTCTTACGGCAACAATCGCCAAGAAAAAGGATCCTAAAAAGCCTGGTCTGTATATTGCACATTTGTCTTCATTTAGAATAAATAAGATCATCCATTGAGATGATTCCATTCGTTGTGGATTTCCTCAAACAGAGGGTAAAATAATTACTTTGTTGCCCCCGCAGGGTTTTTGGCCCCAGAGGGCCAAAAACCCGAGGAGGCACCTTAGGACTCCCCGTGTAATATAGAGGAAGACTGGAGAAGAGAGAATGTGGGTATTTTTGGTAGATCATAACCAGAAAAAATCTCGATTTGATCGCTTGCACGGCCGCAAGGTATCAACGTTTTTCCCGCAAATGGTCATGGGCTGCCAGTAAAAAGACACGCGCGCGAGGACTTTTAGGATCGGCGTCTTTGACACGAGATTTGTCCTAGTATAGAGGAAGACTGGAGAAGAGAGAATATAGGCCCTCTTAAGGTATAATTTTGTGTCTAATAACTATATAATAATAAATTGTTCTTCAATGCTGTCTATAAATTGTTCTCCAATGCTACCTATAACATTCCAATGTTAAAACTCACCCAAGTCCCTACATTCTGCTTCTTCTTGATCGTGAAGAACAAACAAATCCTAAGTTAAACCACACAGCAAAAAAAAAAACCCCAAGCACTTCCCAAGACTACATTTTGTACACTTGTAGTATTTTGAGATCCAAAATTTGCTAACACCAAAGTACTGAGCCGCAATTCCGTAACAGCATAACAGAAAAATTACACAACTGTAAAAAACAAGCCCAACTCAAAAAATAAAAAAAAGAAAATGGTACTGTAGGGTGGGGGCAGCTCTAGTGAGAACTATAACTAGTATACTTTTTAGTTCCCCAAGATCATGGAAACAAGGAATGAATCTAACTCACTCGGGTGTGATAATTGTGATAACCTTGTTGGTCTAGACCAATCTGTATTTTGGTAGCTTTCTTGGTTGGAACGAGACTCTGTGGGAGTGACACGATGTCGTACCCGGGAACACAACACAACGCCTCGGCCAGGGCTTGAGCCCAGACCTCTCGATTCAGAATCCAGCCTGCCGACCATTAAGCCCTTATGTCTCCCACAAGAACAAATTTCAATTGAGTGTCGAAAGTCCCCTGAAACTACTTTGGTTTTGCTTTTCTTTCTATTTTGATTGGTTCAGGAAACTCGCCACACTTTTTCAACCAATCAGATTCAAAACTAAACCCAATTGCGTCTTGATTAACCCCGTTTTCCTGTGCTTCACTGAAACAGATTTCTTGTTTTTACTTTGAGTTTTCTTATTGGCTCCATATGTTATGTCTCTCAATTCTGATTGGCCTTTATATTTTATGTCCCTCAATTCTGATTGGCTCCATAGGTTATGTCCCTCAATTCTAATTGGCCGTTATTTACTTGAACTTATAGTTTCTCCTCGCTTGCTTTCCCAAACATGATCCCCGCCTGCCTACGTACTCACTTGTCTCTTTATTTGCAGGAAATTTGCTTTCCATGGGTTACGGATTTGTAGAATACAAGAAAAGATCGGACGCTTTACGTGCAATTACAGAACTCCAGGTTTGTTAGATTTATCGTGGAGTGTCTGAGAAAGGTATTACAAATGATGAAATGAGGCGGCTGGCTTCGCATGCCGGGAGTTGAATCGGCAAGAAGCACGACCAAGAAACTCTCTGATCAGAAGAATTTAACCCAAGTACCTCTTATTTTCTAGGAGATAGTATTTCTTGAATCGTAATTGACACTAGTCTGAAACAACTCATTGTTTCATTTATTACATTTCCTGGTTTATCTTTGTTAATCGGAAACCTTTGGATGAATTTTTTAAAAACATTTTGTGGTGAAGTTTTCTGTGAAATAGGAGAGTAAATGTGGAAGGTTTTGTTTTAAGTTGTAACAATATTGTTTTCATTTTGTCAGAAATCTCTCCTGGAAGGCCATACTTTGGAGCTCAAAATGTCACACAGAAAACCAAGGTAGGTGAACTCCCATGAATGGCCAGAAAGCAATGACTCCTTAAAAAGTTGATTACATTGTGAAGAAGAAAGGTGACGAGATCAGGAAAGACTGTCGAATAAGGGATTTTTCCTGATTTAGACGCAAATTCACAGGCCTGAAGTTCTAAGGAATGAATGGCAGATAGAGTAGAGATTTTGGGTGTTAAAAGTTATCCACGAGTGGTTATCGATCTAGAGTCGTCAAACCTGACTTAGAGCAATTGCATCGGATAGACGCAACAAATGTTAACAGCCGAACGATCCAATGAGAAGCTTAAGCAAATTCACGTGACTGGCCTGAAGCCCCCTGAAAAACGGCTGACCGAGTCACGTGTAGCTCGGGCTGATTGGTTGTATTTGTGGCACGATTATTTTGAACGAATCTTAGCGCGAATGTCAAAACCAATGGAAGGCGGATATGAATTGCCAGAGACGATATTGAAATACAATTTGATGTAACACAGAGCAAAAGTATCTCAACACAAAAGTTCGATGGTCATGCCTCAACTTCCATTCGTCTGTATATTGGTATTACTATTATTATTATTATTTTTTTTTTTCAGTGAGAAGGTAGCACAGCGTAAATCTGCTTCGACCAAGAAACAAACCAGTTCGAAAATTCTGGTGCGAAATGTTCCTTTTGAAGCGTCAAAGAAAGAAATCAAAGAACTTTTTAGGTATGTATAATGGTTTTTCTGGGTGATTAGTCGGTTACTCTGCTGAACTCTAAACTATCGACAAGGTCAGGGTTCTTGCCAGCTCATCATGTTGTGGTGTTGGGTAAGGCACTGTACTCTCACGGCGACTCTCTCCACCTTGGAGAAGAAATGGACACTGGAGAACTGTCAGCGAAGCCTGACAAAATGTGAAGGGAGGAGAGGGGAGGGGGGTAAACCGGTGATCCTTTGAGACTCCTATGCCCCCCTATGCCTTCCTATGCTTCTGTGCTGTGTTTTAGCTTCGGTTTTACATGGAAGCAATAAAGCACTTTTCTCTCGGCACCTCGGCACTCGTGTCATGAGTTAATTAGTCCAGAGTTAAATAATCCAAGTGTTTATTAGGAGATTCGTTAAACAATTAAGCTCCGGAACATTCTTTTCTGAGCTGTGTATTTTGTTTTTATGATAGCACTTTTGGGGAGATAAAAACGTTGAGGCTTCCTCAGAAGCAAGCTGGAACTGGTTCTCACAGAGGATTTGCTTTTGTTGATTTTCTCACCAAACAAGATGCTAAAGTAAGTACTTGTTACGTTACCCAGTACAGAAAGTAGATATTCGCCCGTCAGTCTGTTCTTGAAGTATCTGTGGGTTTGTGCGTGTTATCCGAGGAGCACAACAAACCCCTTTGTGGTGAAAACGAGCATGATCAAGTTAATAATTTGATGTGTTAGCAGTGTGTTGATGTGTTAGCAGTGATTTCAATTTCCTGTCTGCAAACCTGATCCTGACTCAGAGATCAGTAACACGCTCTAAGAAAGACTGCAATGTTACCTTGCAGTCCTTTTTATTGTTCACAGTCGTTTGCTTTATCGAGTATGTCTCGATCGAGGGATGCTTGAAGCTTTTAGAACATGATACAAATGTCAGTATTAAAGAATCACGAAATGAAAATGAAACTGTCCGAAGCTTGAATTCGTGATCGACTCTTCCTGAGCTTAAAGTTCGGGTTACACGGTTTCTGAAACACAAGAACGTTTTCTCCTCTCGTGTGATGGAGAGCATTAAGCAGAGATGGATCTGTTTTGTAGCGCGCGTTTGAGTCCCTTTGTAGCAGTACCCATTTGTATGGGCGAAGACTGGTACTGGAATGGGCCGAGGACGAAGACAGTGTGGATGCTTTGCGAAAGAGAACCGCTGAACACTTTCATGGCAGTATCCTTTGTAAATAAAGTTGGTATTTCTTCAATCATTCTTCTTTTTTTTTTTCAGCTGATTTGGATTTTTAGAGCTATACATTCAAGTGAAACAGTAATATCCAACTCGATTAAGAGCAATGCATTTGTTTAGCAGCGGTTTCTAGTAAAACTATCTTGTCAGAGGGTGTTCTTTGTTTTTGTTGTTTGCTGTTCTTGTATTTCTTCCCTTAACTTTGTCTTCAGCTCCAAAAACCGCTAAGAAAAAGAAAGATATTCTGGACGATCTTCTAGACTCAGAAATGCACGAATAACTGAGCAGTATTCTGTAGCAGGCAGTCGTTACTCTACGGTTTGCTGTTGTTATCCACCGTAATTACCAAGTTACGATCCAACGAGGGAGTAAACATACATTTTGAGCGAGGGCCTTTCTCTAGGAACGCATATTCATGTCTCGCAGACAGTAACTCGCCATGAATTTGCATTTGTACCGTCGACATCCGTGGCTTTAATGAAGAATCCGCTTTTATTCTCGTCAGCTTAATACTGGAAGAGGACAAGACTTGAAAGTCACTGCAATCACCTCTCTGTGATTTGGTGAGGATAAGCATTAAAAATTTTCGACAGCTATTGAGTGAAATAATTGAAAATTGGTTTTAAGAATTTACTTATCTCTACGAGAACTTGGTGGAAGTCGATGTAATCCTTTCCGCGGAAAGAAAAATTAACGGAAGTTAAATATAATGGCTTTTAATGAGACAATTGATAATTACTTCTTTCTCCTGACACCTATTTTGTGCTAGTTTGTCAGAAATAAAGCTAAAGACTAGTTAGTTGCAAGGTTAATGTGTTAAAAATGATAAAAACGGACAAATATTAAAACAAAAATGTTTGGGTTGGACAAAGAGTAGTCTGAATTGAGTTATAACACCTATGAAGGCGTCACCTCGCTGATTGAACTTACTATGCTGGTCGTGGAACCTTTCCAACTTTGACGCAATTGCTGGCATTCTCCCTCCTGAAATAGGAGGGATTCATCTGCCATTTGCAATTCGCCGAGCCTGTTTCTAGTGATCCACTCCGATAGTTACAAGAGTATCCATCTAGGATAGGCACTGACCTTTGTCTCAGACCTTCCCAGGGGCGTGAGCAGGAATTGAATTTCCTCGGTAGTAGCCCCTTTAGCGAGCATTTCACCCAACCCACTCTGTTACAATACTAATTAATTAATTTATATGAACACAATTCCTTCTTGGCCTAGTTGTGGGACGCCTCTTTTTACTCAACCGTTGGCACCTTGAGTCGAAGCTTATTATACTCCTACTTGCTCTCTGCAAGCGTCTTCAAGACATCCCATTTTAGAGATTCGTTACCAAGGGCCAAATTAACTTAAAGAGTATTTTGCGCATGCGCAATGAATGGAAACTTCATAAATGAATTGATTAGAGTAGAATTTGTGTAATACTAGCGCGTTCCTGTTTCATCCAGTTCCAATTTTTTGCAGCATTTTTCATCAAAAGTCACGTTCGTACTCTTTCTTTTGTAAAAAAGTAAACATTTGTCAATGATGACCGACAGTATGTAAAATTTTCTCGTCAAATTAATGTACAAACCGTTTAGCAATATTGACCTAACAACAGCGGTGTTTTATCAGCTGGGAATTGGCGACACAACAAATTGAACGGAATCGTGTCGGAAGTGTTTTCTAGAATCAACAGTTTTGACCATGAAAACGGATTTCTTGGCTGGAAAAAAAATCCCAGAAACCTTGACCTTCTTAGATAAGATCACTGATGTTTAGTATTTATTGATTGTTTTATGAAAAGGGAAAAAAAGCCAATTTTTAAAACGTAAAAGTTTTGAGAGAAATCATTACCTTGCAATAAAATGGTAGAATTTTTATCCAATATTTGATAATTTCATGAAACTTCTAAATAACGTCCTCTTTTTATCAATTGTTCGAGAAGCATTTTCCTCTGACGATAAAGAAATACAATTTTCCCTTGGTTGAAAACAGTTGCAGTTGTTTCTCTCAATTAAAGGAATCACTGGAAAAGAAATTACCCAGAAGCTATTCTGTGCGAATACGCAAACTTCTTTGAAATTAAACATTTACAATTTTTTTGCTTTGTCGAATGTTTGAAAGTTTGTAAATGGATTTTAAGCTTTTCAATATACAAATATGTTTTTTTTATTTTTGAAATAAAATGATTGGAAGTTCAGCCGTCTCAAATTGAACGATTTTGTTTTCGACTTTTTCTTGACAATCTTTTTTCTTCGTCGACGTTTTACAAGGACAAAAGGCTTTGATGAGGCTAGAGACGTACAGTCAGTTTTGGCAATCGAAAATTCTGGAGAATCATTGTTTTTATTGCAGATAAAGGTTGTAGGAGGATTTCTAAAGTCCTGGGGCTTTTAAAGTTTGTTATCAAATCACCTAGGGTCTTGGATAACAATGTCGAGAAATCCAAGCAACAAGGCTGACATCTTGTTCCGTTAAACCGCCAATTCGACAGCTCAGTTTTCTTTCGACTAAGGCAAAAGCTATTTTTTTTAACGGGTATTTAATCGTGTTCTCTGGGACGAACCAAAAAGAGAGTTAAAAATGTTATCTCTATTTGGGATTTGTTGAAAAATAGCAACAACTGTCCTCAGCTTTAAGAGATAATCTTCAAATAAGATAAATCTAAGAAGCGACATCAGCTGCTAATGGTATATTACCATCAGTGGGGCAATTCAGTACAAAACAGAAAGGCTATTCCAATTTTCTTTTCTACTTTTTAGCTGTTCTCAAGGTGTAAAAATTTGCCATTCTCTCATGAGAAATAAATGAGAACAGCGTTGTTAAGAACGAGCAAGAGTTGCATGTGAAAAAAACGTTCCTGCAAACTTGTCTCTTTGCATAAGCTGCTGTTCGAGTCTTAGACATAAAGCTCATTTGGTTGTATTGCAGCAAAATTACTTGCGACTGTATTAGGTGTTTACGATCAAACTTAACCTCTTAAAGGTCGGAAAACACAATAAACTTTTCCCTATTGTTTCATCGCTTTTTTTAGCGTTAGAATATTCTTAAATGAACTTGAAGACACAAACAATATCCGATTTGTCTCGACATCAAATGATTTCTTTACATTATTTTTAAAACCGGGCAACTCTCTGAGGTGTAAAAACACTGGAGTTTTGTTTGTCTTCCTTGTTAAATCCCTCTAGTAACGGTTCAAGGTATTATTTATGACAAGACAATACCTATTGAACGTTTAACAGCTTAACTAAAAGCTAGTGCGGCGTTTTTGTGATGTCGACAAAACACAACGAAAACTGAAAAGGCGTGTTTGTAGTCAAAGCATGTTGCCAAGGGTAACCTCCCTTTGTTAAACCTCAAGTTGATTTTATATTAACAAAACCAACAATTGTTCTTTTTAATTCCTTTAGCTGTCTTTGTTCCTGGCGGCAATATTTTACAATAATATTTTCTGAGGAAAATGTTCTCAAAATAGCTCAGAACGCTCAAAGTTATTCCGTTGGCTGAAAAAGTTAGTACATTTTAACGTAGATTTAAAAATAATTTATACTTGAGCTGTACCGTTTGGTTCCTCGATGCCAAGTTATAGAGAAAGCTTTTTCTACAGGTTATTTTTGTAGATGCGTGGGTTTGTCAAAATGATTTGAGAGCTTTTATGACTGCCTCCAGATTCTTTTATCTCAGCTTTCACTCAGTTAGACACCTGTAAGTGAATAGATTGAATGATATAACAACTTCACTTTTATGTATTTCTGTTTTTGCGATGAAAAGTGAACTAAAGATTTCCAGTTGCATAGTTTCGTGGTTTATTATTGTCCAAAAACAGAAGACGCATTTGTTTAAGTAAGGTTAAGAATAGTTGACGGCTAGTGAGGAACATGAAAACTGGCTTCGCCTGCGGGAAAGATGTACTGAACATTTTTTGCCAGACGCAATACTATGTCAGAGCTCTTCCAATTTTGTGCGGGATATGTATGATTTTGCTTAAAAGAATATGCCTAGGTCGAAGATCTGTGCCTGCGGGAAAGATGTACTGAACATTTTTTGCCAGACGCAATACTATGTCAGAGCTCTTCCAATTTTGTGCGGGATATGTATGATTTTGCTCAAAAGAATATGCCTAGGTCGAAGATCTTTTGAACTCTAGTTTCATTTACGATCAATTTATCCTATACAATTTCTTTTCCTGTCAATATCACTTTGTAGATAAAATGTAAAACATTGTTAGAGGTCAGGATGAAATTTCAGAGCTGGAAGTATTTTGCTAGGTAATTCATACCGTAATTTAGTCTCGGGCAAAATCTGCTGGGCTTGACATTTGCTTGTAATTTTTGAATCAGCTCTTTTGAAACCGTAAAACTTGGAGCAGAAATAGGGTTTTAAATAGATTATAATTCCCAGCGTTCGGACTTTTTTGCCGAGCCTAAAACGAAGAAAGCTTGAAATTACATCGTTAAGGGTTTTTTTTAGTGAGGGTGATGTCGCTTAAAACTTTTAAGCATAAAAGGAAGTATTAATAACGTCCCTTGAGAGCTTTTTATTAGAGAACACTTAAACTTATTCGAGACAACCAAACAAACCGCCTCGCTTTAAGAACTTTTTAATATTTACCCTGTTCTTTTGCAATTAAAGGGAGAAAGAGTGTTTACCCGAGCTGTAATTGCCCGTCAACAGTAAAAATGAGTTTTAACGCCAACGGAAATTTCATAAATGATTCAGTAAATTCAATATTCGCTAAGAGAGCCGCGCTCGCCTATAACCTTGAGTAATTTGAATTTGCAAGGTGTTCCTTATACTTAGCTTACAAGTGCACTTTGCCTCTCGATTGAACATTAGTGGGTTTTTGTTGTTAAAATGTGGTCGATGTGACTCAAATGAGACAAAAACCGGATGTCCACGTAGAAGGTCAAATCTTGCTTCAGGCATTCCTTGTTATTTATTTGCACGCGATTAAAACGAGAGAAAATAGGAAAAGGCAAAAGCCTGTTGAATTAATTTTGTCATTGGCGAGACAAATTTTCCCAATATTTTCACCTGTCTTCAAACACGGACTAAAACATTTCTGACGGTATAGATTTAATTGAAGTTAAGTGCATGCTCTCTCACGTACAGCGAGAACTGTCCATTTGCAAAGTAAATGCTATTTATACTCGTAAGAATGGAAGATTCTGCTTGGGGGCAAGCTAAATATGTACATAAATTCGTCGATGCGTTTTTGAAAAATTACAACCAATTAGAACAGAATTATTAAATTTCCTGTTCATTCACGTAGTTAAACCCACACCTTTCAAATGGTTTTACCTTTTAGAGCTAATTTTTTTTTTGAGGAATTTTGTACAAGGGAGTGTGCGAAAACCTCGCTCGACGAGCGCGTTGTTTTTTCGTTGGTGCTTTGATTGAGGCGGGACTTAGTCGTCAGCAAACAAAAGCTGGCTACTACATGGCTGTGCTACGGAAATGTAGTCATCTACCCCCCGCTGATTGTGCTCAACTCAAGTGTTCTGGTTTAAAAAGCCTCGCTTGACACTCGTACATAAAACATGAGCTAACTTTGCCTTTTAAAAGATCGACCGGAGAGTGTTTTGCAAAACATTGGGTGGTCTTTTAGAAAGTTCCATGTGTTTGGCCTTTTCTGACGCCCGCCCGCCAGGGTCTTTTTAAAAGGAGTTCCGTCTTGAAGGCTTGTTTTGGCGTTCTTGTTTTGCAATCACTCGTGCAGGAAAATTCACGAATTTTTATCCGTACGAACTTACGTACCGCATTCCTGTGACTCCTAAGGTGCCCTTGATGAAAGCTTTCAAGAGGACTCCGTAATAATGATTCTGTAATAAAAGCACGAAAAGACGAACGAAACAAAGGGAATTTTAACATTGCTAAGTTTTTATCAGTGCGCGAAAAAAGAGATGCTGAGTTCGTGACTAGCGCCTCATCGCATCTGCGCGAATTCGTTTAAACATTGCAGGCGATACAATGAAAATTTCGTTGCTTCTCGAGCGAGTTTTTTTTTTTTTAACTAGAGAAGCACTTTGATTTTGCAAAAATTTTTTAGAGTTGTGTAAAACAGTTATACTGAAACACGGGACATTGATAAACACATGACTTACACCTGTTGACTAACAGTCTTTATTTCGTCTGAATTCAACTCACAAGTTTTTAGAACAAACAGTATGTTGCATAATAATTTCATTTTTATTATTATTATTATCTATGTCTCAGAAAAGTGATTAAATTCCTCTTTCTAACACTGTAACTATCTCGGTATGTTTTATGCTTAGTGTTTGGCATGGGATGTTAACTTTATATGTACCTCAGCATCTGAGGTCGGTCGGTTGAATTAGCTCACACTTAAATTATAAAATAGCTTTGTAAAACATTCACAATTTCATACACAAGTTCCTCAAGGGAACAATCTCTTATGTTACATTTTTTTTTCGTCTCTCAAATCGCTTTATATTACAACATATTTCAACTGATAACTCGTGATAAAATTTCATGTATATTTGGCCTTTTTCCTTGCAGCCTGTGTGTGTTTCTAGTTGAGTAGATAACATGGTTGTTGCTGAATGCCCCAAGGCAATAAACTGTTTTATTTACTTAATCTTTCCTAATGGCTTGGCGAACTCTCGAGCGGCATTTTTAATTGATCAAACGATAACTGGGTGTTCTGCTCGGTCTGGTTTGCCAGATTGAATAAAAATAGTACGCCACTTAGACTAGAGGTGGTTTGTTCCTTTTTGTTTTCAGCAGATTACACGGATTCCCGGTAACTCGAAGCAGACTATCAAAGAGAAAGCAAGCTTTGTTCCTATGCATTAAATAACTCTTTCTTTTTCTCTCTATACAATACATTGGCAGCTTTACAATTCGGGAATGAATCCTTTGAATCGCTGATGCTTTCACCAAACCTCGGCTGTAGAAGGTATTGTGTTTTGTTGCCTTGTGGCAGAAGTGTCGTAAAGTCCACCATTCTGGCTCTGACCTACACCACAATGGTTCATTTGTATTCCCGTGCTGTTATCCAGACTGACAGAATTAACCGGAATCATTCCTTGGTTGTTAAATCCAGGATT